>NW_027195704.1:0-144546 GCF_038502225.1 Cherax quadricarinatus
AAGCTAGTCTGTCCTAACATACAGATGGACACTATTAGTCCAATTGATTTAATCATTGGAAGTGATTATTATTACTGTTTTGTGCAAAATATAGTAAGTAAACATGATGTTCACTTGCTGAAAACAGCAGGAGGCCACATGATATGTGGTCCCATTCCCTCTCAAAGTGGGAAAGAAACTGATATTGATTCAGTGGAAAATGTACTAGTTACAAGAATAACCGCTGATCATGTACCACAGCAAAAATTGTCATTACTGGAAGAAATGAATGAACCAGTTGATAAGTTGTGGGATTTAGATGCGATAGGTATTGATGTAAATACACCAAGCCCACAAGAGTCTCAGACTTATAACCAATATTTGGACACTGTCAAATATAAAGATGGACAGTGTTGGGTTAGGTTACCATGGAAATTAAATCCACCACATCTACCTAGCAATTATCGCATGGCTTTCAGACAAATGAAAGCACAAATACATGAGCTCAGGAAGAATCCAGAGCTACTGACTGTTTATGATAATATCATACAAGAACAGTTGGACAATAAATTCATTGAGGAAGTAGTCGAAGATAAGTTGAAGACAGAAGCTCATTATCTCCCGCACCATGGAGTCAGAAAAGATTCTGAAACCACTCCACTACGTGTTGTATATAATTGCAGCGCACGTGCAAATAAAGATGTAGCAAGTCTTAATGACTGTCCGATGACCGGACCCTCACTAACTGAGAAGCTTGGAGACGGGCTTATGAAATTTCGCACAAACCCATATGCCTACACGGCTGATATTTCCAAAGCTTTCTTAAGAGTAGGACTACAAGAAATAGATAGAGATTATACTCGATTCTTGTGGCCTGAAAATCCACATGATCCTCAAAGTCCTGTGAAAACTTATCGTTTCAAATCAGTATTATTTGGTGCAACATCCTCTCCATTCTTAGAAGCTACTCTAAACACACATTTGAAGAAATCTGAAAGTCCCTTCAAAGAAATCTTAAAGAAAAGTTTCTATGTGGACAATCTTCAAGGTACTGTGAATAAAGAGGAGGATTTGAAATCCTTATACAGAGAAGCTAACAAGGAGATGAAAGAAGCAAATATGCCTCTAAGGATGTGAAATACAAATTCAGTGCAATTAAGGGAACTTATCAATGAAGATTTCCCTGAAACTGAAATTCCTGATTGCAACAATATGCTGGGACTTAAATTGGAACACACAGGAAGATACTTTGAGTCTCAAAAGGATAAATAATAAATCATGCAGTACACTCACTAAACGTAGTTTACTGTCAGAGGTATCACAATGTTTTGATCCTCTAGGACTCGTCTCACCAATTACCATAAAGGGTAAAATGCTTATGCAAGACGCATGGAAACTCAATATTGGATGGGATGAGAACTTGCCTCTAGAAATGAGTCAAGCATGGGATGAAATATCCAAGGAGTTTAAACAACTGCATCAAATCAAATTTCCCAGACAAATAGGTCAAGAGGGAAACAATTACACATTACATGTGTTCTGTGATGCGTCAACCAGAGGTTATGGCGCTGTAGCTTACATGAGTAATGCTGAAGGAAGTACACTAATTACTTCAAAGGCCAGGGTAGCACCCTTGAAGGTCAGAACAGTACCACAATTGGAACTGACAGCACTCTATGTAGGTACAAAATTAACTGTCTATCTCAACAAAGTACTTGATCATCTCACTATTGAAAAAACCGTGATCTGGAGTGATAATGAAGCAGTTCTCCAGTGGTTAAGAAATAATAAGAGTAAGTTGGTCTATGTACAGAACAGAGTAGCAGAAATAAAAGAGATGCAGAGAGATTATCTCTTTCTCCACGTCTCTACCCAAGAGAATCCAGCTGACATGTTGTCACGTGGTGTCCCACTCAAGAAATTTGTGGATAATAAATTATGGCTCCATGGACCGAACTGGCTCTCTAATGAAAATAACTGGCCTCAGCAAAAAGCTCACATTATGCCAGAAGAAACAGTCTGCTTGAACACAGCAGAAATAAATTGTGTAAATACTGCAGACACAACAGAAAGAGTAATTGATGGATCTAAATACTCATCTTTGGGTAAACTCTTAAGAGTTTAGTTAGTTTAATATGTTTATTATGCACCCCATACCCATCCTGTGGGCGGTAGTCAAAAGATTACAGAGGTACATAATTGGTCCAGGGACTGGACTCCAAAGTTTTGATAGCTGAGCAAGTTACAGAGGTAATGAACTCACAATTTACAAAGGTAATGAATTCACAATTTACAAAGGTAATGAACTCCAGGTAAGTCTGGTCACAATCATGACAAGTTACAAAGATATTTACAGATTACAGAGGTACGTAATGGGTCCAGGGACTGGGCCCCCAAAGTTTTGATAGCTGAACTAGGTACAAAGGTAATGAACTCACAAGTTACAAAGGTAATGAATTCTGTAGAATGGTTACTTACGTTTATACATGGCTACAATCATGAACAAATTATAGAGTAATGAGCAATTCACACTTCCACACCCGGTCACAACTGTTGTGAGTTATTGGTGCAAATATTGATTGTTGAGTCACACACACCACACACACACACACACACACACACACACACACACACACACACACACACACACACACACACACACACACACACACACACACACACACACACACTTTAGTTTAATATCTTTATGAACCCCATACCCATCCTGTGGGCGGTAGTCAAAAGATTACGAAGGTACATAATGGGTCCAGTGACTGGACCCCAAAGTTATGATAGCTGAACTAGTTACAAAGGTAATGAACTCCAGGTAGATCTGGTCACAATCATGGCAAGTTACAGAGGTAATGAATCAGCTTCACTCCTATACATGGTTACAGTCATGAACAAATTACAAAGTAATGAACCACTGATACGTCCACACCTGGTCACAATTGTAATGAGTTATAAATACAAATATTAAGTGGATCATACACCTACACTAGCGTGCGCGCGCACATACACACACGAGGGCGCACGCACGGACATGTGCACACGAGCGTACAAATGTATGCATACACACAAGGACGCACACCCACACACACACACCCACACACACACACCCACACACACACACACCAACCCCCACACACACACCCACATACACACCCTCACACACACCCTCACACACACCCACACATACACCCTCACACACACCCACACACACACCCACACACGCACACACACACCCACACACACACACACACACACACACACACACACACACACACACACATAACAGGCACACATAACAGGAAAGGCACTGCAATGGATCAGAGAATACCTGACAGGGAGGCAACAACGAGTCATGGTACGTGACGAGGTGTCAGAGTGGGCGCTTGTGACAAGCGGGGTTCCACAGGGGTCAGTCCTAGGACCTGTGCTGTTCTTGGTATATGTGAACGACATAACGGAAGAGATAGACTCAGAAGTGTCCTTGTTTGCAGATGATGTGAAGTTAATGAGAAGAATCAAATCGGATGAGGATCAGGCAGGACTACAAAGAGACCTGGACAGGCTGCAAGCCTGGTCCAGCAACTGGCTTCTTGAGTTTAACCCTGCCAAATGCAAAGTCATGAAGATTGGGGAAGGGCAAAGAAGACCGAAGACACAATATAGTTTAGATGGCCAAAGACTGCAAACCTCACTCAAGGAAAAAGATCTGGGGGTGAGTATAACACCGAGCATATCTCCTGAGGCGCACATAAATCAGATAACTGCTGCAGCATACGGGCGCCTGGCAAACCTACGGATAGCGTTCCAATACCTCAGTAAGGAGTCGTTCAAGACACTGTATACCATTTACGTCAGGCCCATACTGGAGTATGCAGCACCAGTTTGGAATCCACACCTAGTCAAGCACGTCAAGAAATTAGAGAAAGTGCAAAGGTTTGCAACAAGACTAGTCCCAGAGCTACGGGGATTGTCCTACGAAGAAAGGTTGAGGGAAATCGGCCTGACGACACTGGAGGCCAGGAGGGTCAGGGGAGACATGATAACGACATATAAAATACTGCGCGGAATAGACAAGGTGGACAAAGACAGGATGTTCCAGAGATGGGACACAGACACAAGAGGTCACAATTGGAAGTTGAAGACTCAGATGAATCGAAGGGATGTTAGGAAGTATTTCTTCAGTCATAGAGTAGTCAAGTCGTGGAATAGTCTAGAAAGTGAAGTAGTGGAGGCGGGAACCATACATAGTTTTAAGGCGAGGTATGATAAAGCTCATGTAGCAGGGAGAGAGAGGACCTAGTAGCAATCAGTGAAGAGGCGGGGCCAGGAGCTATGACTCGACCCCTGCAACCACAAATAGGTGAGTACAAATAGGTGAGTACACACACCCTCACACACACCCTCACACACACCCTCACACACACCCACACACACACCCTCACACACACCCTCACACACACCCTCACACACACCCTCACACACACCCACACACACACCCTCACACACACGCACACACACACCCACACACACACACACACACACACACACACACACACACACACACACACACACACACCCACACACACCCTCACACACACCCACACACACACACACACACACACACACACACACACACACACACACACACACACACACACACACACACACACACACTCGTGGAGGAGTCACGCGGTTTGAGCTCGTGTTTTGGTGATAATTTCTGACTGTGCCATAAGGAATAGAGTGTGGGATATAGGCGTGTGCACGCATAAGAGTGCATGTAATCACTTAAGCCCCGAAAAAAGGAAATATAAGTGATCACAGAAAAGAAAAAAAAGGAAATATTGGCTGAGTGTTTAGTGAGGGCTGTTGGAAGGGTGAACGGTTGTCAGGCCTAAATAGTGTTGCCATAATAACGCAGTGGGCTATTTTGAAGAATAAGTGTGACTCAAGACCAGGGAGATAAGAGATATGTATAGATGTGTCAGTAAATACAGTGAGTGAGTAAAAAAATTAGAAGAGCTAGAGAATATAGTGCATACAGGAAGTTAGTGGAAAAATTACCGAGAAGCATCAAACATCAACTTCTGGGACAGGACAGACCAGCAACGTTACTCCACTGCCAGCCGCAAGTAATATTCACCTAGTTTGAGTTGCATGGGGTCAATAGTACCTGTCTCTAGCTGGAATTGGGGGTCACTCTCCTCGAGCTATCAGAATTAGAATAAGCAGCATTTACTGGCATTTAATAGAATTTAGAGGTAGCGGCATATAGGCGAAGCCTAGTGTATTTATTTTTGAATGTAATTTTAAGCTCATAAGACAGTACAGTGGGAACCAAGAGATCGGGTACATATACAATACATATGTAGTACATACGTGGGAAATAAGGACTGTTTACATAAACATATGCACGCACACTTGGGGAGAACAGCACTGTTGTTAGGCACTTGAATAGCTGTAGCACACACACACACACACACACACACACACACACACACACACACACACACACACACACACACAAACACACACACACATAAACACACACACACACACACAGACACACACACACACAGACACACACACACAGATATATAGACACACACACACACATATACAGGATTTTACACCTTCCTGTGAAGTGACCCTATAACCCTTCCTTTCCCCCCCATCTCTCTCCCTCTCCTCTCCTCTCTCTTCCTCTCTCTCTCTCTCTCTCTCTCTCTCTCTCTCTCTCTCTCTCTGTCTCTCTCTCTCTCTCTCTCCCTTTCTCTCATCCTCTCTCTCATCCTCTCTCTCATCCTCTCTCTCTTCCTCTCTCTTCCTTTCACTCTTTCTCTCTCCCTCTCTCTCTTCCTCTCTTCCTCTCTTACTCTCTCTTTTCCTCTTCTCTCTCTCTCTTCCCTTTTCACTCCCCCCTCTCTCTTACCTTTTCCCTCTCTCACTTCTCCCCCTTTTTCCCTTCTTTTCCCTTCCTTCTAGGCTCCCCTTCTCTCTCTCCCTATCTCTCACTCTCTCCCCCTTTTTCTTTTTCTCTTTCTCTCTTTCATAAAAAAAAAAAATGGTTGGGACTCGCAGGAATCAGGGATCAGATGACAATGGTACTGGTAGGGAGGAATGGATGGAGGAACAGTGGAAAAGGATAGAGCAAGAATGGGAGAGAAAATTAGGAGAGCTTTCTGAAAAAATGGAGAAAGAGCTCTCTGTGAAATGGGAAAAGAGGTTGGAGAAGGAGACGAAGAATTGGGAGTCACAAGTCGAAACTGCAGTAGCCAGGGTAAAGGTCCTAGAATTTGAGGTAAACAGGCTGAAGCAAGTCTCAGGGGTAGTGACCAGAGAAGACACACCATACGATGATGAGAGGCTGAACAGGAAGGAGATATGAATTATGCTAAGGTCATATCAGCCTGCAAAGAAGGGCCAGGGAGTGGAAGGGAAGAGCAGATGGGTGCAGATGGAGAGGGAGATAGGTCGAATGCTGAGGCACAACCATGCTACCAAGAGCCACTGGAAAAATCAAGGGAGAAAATGACCACATACAGACAGGAACCAGAGTCACAGAGAAAGAGGCAATGGGAGGAGGAAAGGGCAAAATCAGTGATTATCCATGGGCTTCGGGAGAGAGAGGAAAGGACACACACTGAAAGACGGCAGGAAGAAAGAAAGGAGATTGAGAAAATCATCACAGAAATAGGGGGAGAAGACATGGATGAGATTGTAAATTTTCAGAGAATAGGGGGGTACTTGAAGGGGAGAAACCGACCGATCAAGCTGATTCTCAGGACAGAAACAGTGCGGAACAGGATCCTCCAAGAGAAACCACGGTTGAAAAGTTCGGAAGAGTACAAGAAGGTGTTCCTAGACAGAGACAGAACACAAACAGAGAGAAAGCAGCTGAGGGAGAGGACAAAAAAGCGAAAGGAGCTAGGAAAGGAGACAAGGATGGAACCAGCAGAGGTCAGTCAGAGCAGAACAGAGCAGCAAGGGCAAGCACACACACAACTATCCTCAGAACCCCACAACCTATCATACCATCCCAACACACAATACAATCCATACCCACAGCTTCCACCCAACCCCCAACTATAGAATCCCACAGTAAGCTACCAGGTCTCCCACCCCCACAGGCCTCCCAAACCACAGTGTTAGAAAGGAAACTGAAGGTATGGTACACAAACGCTGATGGAATAACAAACAAGTGGGAGGAGTGGCACAAAAGAGTCAAAGAGGCATCACCAGACATCATAGCGATCACAGAAACCAAGCTTACAGGTATGATAACAGATGCCATCTTTCCAGCGGGATACCAGATCCTGAGAAAAGACAGAAGGAACAGGGGGGGTAGAGGAGTGGCATTGCTGATCAAACACCGATGGAATTTTGATGAGCTGGAGAGAGGAGACAGCGGAGAAGAAAGTGATTACATAGCGGGAACGCTTCACTCTGGTGGTCCCAAGGTGATAATTGCAGTGATGTATAACCCACCACAGAACAGCAGGAGGCCAAGGCAAGAGTATGACGAGAGCAATAGAGCGATGGTTGACACACTGGCTGCAGTGGCGAGAAGAGCTCATGCATGCAGGGCAAAGCTCCTGATCATGGGCGACTTTAACCACAAGGAGATCGAATGGGAGAACTTGGAGCCACATGGGGGCCAAGATACATGGAGGGCTAAGATGATGGAGGTGGTACTGGAAAACTTCATGTACCAACACGTAAGGGACACTACAAGAGAGAGAGGAGAGGATGAACCAGCAAGACTGGACTTAGTATTCACCTTGAGTAGTGCAGATATTGAGGACATCACATATGAAAGACCCCTTGGGGCCAGCGATCATGTGGTTTTGAGCTTCGAATACACAGTAGAGCTACAAGTGGAGGGGGAAGCAGGAAGGCAAGGACAAATGAAACCAAACTACAAGAAAGGGGACTACACAGGAATGAGGAACTTCCTGAATGAGGTTCAGTGGGACAGAGAACTGGCAGGAAAGCCAGTTAATGAGATGATGGAATATGTAGCAACAATGTGTAAGGAGGCTGAGGAGAGGTTTGTACCCAAGGGTAACAGGAATAATGAAAAAGCCAGGATGAGCCCATGGTTCACCCAAAGATGCAAGGAGGCAAAAACCAAGTGTGCTAGGGAATGGAAGAAATATAGAAGGCAAAGGACCCAGGAGAATAAGGAGAGCAGTCGTAGAGCCAGAAACGAATATGCACAGATAAGTAGGGAGGCCCAACGTCAATATGAAAACGACATAGCAGCAAAAGCAAAATCTGGCCCAAAGCTATTATACAGCCACATCAGGAAGAAAACAACCCTTAAGGACCAGGTAATCAGGCTAAGGAAGGAAGGAGGAGAGACAACAAGAAATGAACGTGAAGTATGTGAGGAACTCAACAAGAGATTCAAAGAAGTGTTCACAGAGGAGACAGAAGGGGCTCCAGAAAGACGGAAAGGTGGGGTACACCACCATGTGCTGGACACAGTACACACAACCGAGGAAGAAGTGAAGAGGCTTCTGAGTGAGCTAGATACCTCAAAGGCAATGGGGCCAGATAACATCTCTCCATGGGTCCTGAGAGAGGGAGCAGAGGCGCTATGTGTACCCCTAACAACAATATTCAATACATCTATCGAAACAGGGAGTTTGCCTGAGGCATGGAAGACAGCAAATGTGGTCCCAATCTTTAAAAAAGGAGACAGACATGAAGCACTAAACTACAGACCAGTGTCACTGACATGTATAGCATGCAAAATCATGGAAAAGATTGTCAGGAGAAGAATGGTGGAACATCTAGAAAGGAATGATCTCATCACCAGCAGCCAACATGGTTTCAGAGATGGGAAATCCTGTGTCACAAACCTACTGGAGTTCTATGACATGGTGACAGCAGTAAGACAAGAGAGAGAGGGGTGGGTGGATTGCATTTTCTTGGACTGCAAGAAGGCTTTTGACACAGTACCACACAAGAGATTAGTGCAAAAACTGGAGGACCAAGCAGGGATAACAGGGAAGGCACTGCAATTGATCAGGGAATACTTGTCAGGAAGACAGCAGCGAGTAATGGTACGTGGCGAGGTGTCAGAGTGGGCACCTGTGACCAGCGGGGTCCCACAGGGGTCAGTCCTAGGACCAGTGCTGTTTCTGGTATTTGTGAACGACATGACGGAAGGAATAAACTCCGAGGTGTCCCTGTTTGCAGATGACGTGAAGTTGATGAGAAGAGTTCATTCGATCAAAGACCAGGCAGAACTACAAAGGGATCTGGACAGGCTGCAGACCTGGTCCAGCAACTGGCTCCTGGAGTTCAATCCCACCAAGTGCAAAGTCATGAGGATTGGGGAAGGGCAAAGAAGACCGCAGACAGAGTACAGTCTAAGGGGCCAGAGACTACAAACATCACTCAAGGAAAAAGATCTTGGGGTGAGTATAACACCAGGCACATCTCCTGAAGCGCACATCAACCAAATAACTGCCGCAGCATATGGGCGCCTGGCAAACCTCAGAACAGCATTCCGACATCTTAATAAGGAATCGTTCAGGACCCTGTACACCGTGTACGTTAGGCCCATATTAGAGTATGCAGCACCAGTTTGGAACCCACACCTAGCCAAGCATGTAAAGAAACTAGAGAAAGTGCAAAGGTTTGCAACAAGACTAGTCCCAGGGTTAAGAGGTATGTCCTATGAGGAGAGGTTAAGGGAAATCAACCTGACGACACTATAGGACAGGAGAGATAGGGGGGACATGATAACGACTTACAAAATACTGAGAGGAATTGACAAGGTGGACAAAGACAGGATGTTCCAGAGACTGGACACAGCAACACGGGGACACAGTTGGAAGCTGAAGACACAGATGAATCAAAGGGATGTTAGGAAGTATTTCTTCAGCCACAGAGTAGTCAGGAAGTGGAATAGTTTGGGAAGCGATGTAGTGGAGGCAGGATCCATACATACCTGGAGTTTACCTGGAGAGAGTTCCGGGGGTCAACGCCCCCGCGGCCCGGTCTGTGACCAGGCCTCCTGGTGGATCAAAGCCTGATCAACCAGGCTGTTGCTGCTGGCTGCACGCAAACCAACGTACGAGCCACAGCCCGGCTGATCCGGAACTAACTTTAGGTGCTTGTCCAGTGCCAGCTTGAAGACTGCCAGGGGTCTGTTGGTAATCCCCCTTATGTGTGCTGGGAGGCAGTTGAACAGTCTCGGGCCCCTGACACTTATTGTATGGTCTCTTAACGTGCTAGTGACACCCCTGCTTTTCATTGGGGGGATGGTGCATCGTCTGCCAAGTCTTTTGCTTTCGTAGTGAGTGATTTTCGTGTGCAAGTTCGGTACTAGTCCCTCTAGGATTTTCCAGGTGTATATAATCATGTATCTCTCCCTCCTGCGTTCCAGGGAATACAGGTTTAGGAACCTCAAGCGCTCCCAATAATTGAGGTGTTTTATCTCCGTTATGCGTGCCGTGAAAGTTCTCTGTACATTTTCTAGGTCGGCAATTTCACCTGCCTTGAAAGGTGCTGTTAGTGTGCAGCAATATTCCAGCCTAGATAGAACAAGTGACCTGAAGAGTGTCATCATGGGCTTGGCCTCCCTAGTTTTGAAGGTTCTCATTATCCATCCTGTCATTTTTCTAGCAGATGCGATTGATACAATGTTATGGTCCTTGAAGGTGAGATCCTCCGACATGATCACTCCCAGGTCTTTGACGTTGGTGTTTCGCTCTATTTTGTGGCCAGAATTTGTTTTGTACTCTGATGAAGATTTAATTTCCTCATGTTTACCATATCTGAGTAATTGAAATTTCTCATCGTTGAACTTCGTATTGTTTTCTGCAGCCCACTGAAAGATTTGGTTGATGTCCGCCTGGAGCTTTGCAGTGTCTGCAATGGAAGACACTGTCATGCAGATTCGGGTGTCATCTGCAAAGGAAGACACGGTGCTGTGGCTGACATCCTTGTCTATGTCGGATATGAGGATGAGGAACAAGATGGGAGCGAGTACTGTGCCTTGTGGAACAGAGCTTTTCACCGTAGCTGCCTCGGACTTTACTCTGTTGACGACTACTCTCTGTGTTCTGTTAGTGAGGAAATTATAGATCCATCGACCGACTTTTCCTGTTATTCCTTTAGCACGCATTTTGTGCGCTATTACGCCATGGTCACACTTGTCGAAGGCTTTTGCAAAGTCTGTATATATTACATCTGCATTCTTTTTTTCTTCTAGTGCATTTAGGACCTTGTCGTAGTGATCCAATAGTTGAGACAGACAGGAGCGACCTGTTCTAAACCCATGTTGCCCTGGGTTGTGTAACTGATGGGTTTCTAGATGGGTGGTGATCTTGCTTCTTAGGACCCTTTCAAAGATTTTTATGATATGGGGTGTTAGTGCTATTGGTCTGTAGTTCTTTGCTGTTGCTTTACTGCTCCCTTTGTGGAGTGGGGCTATGACTGTTGTTTTTAGTAACTGTGGGACGACCCCCGTGTCCATGCTCCCTCTCCATAGGATGGAAAAGGCTCGTGATAGGGGCTTCTTGCAGTTCTTGATGAACACAGAGTTCCATGAGTCTGGCCCTGGGGCAGAGTGCATGGGCATGTCATTTATCGCCTGTTCGAAGTCATTTGGCGTCAGGATAACATCGGATAGGCTTGTGTTAATCAAATTTTGTGGCTCTCTCATAAAAAATTCATTTTGATCTTCGACTCTCAGTCTGGTTAGCGGCTTGCTAAAAACTGAGTCATATTGGGACTTGAGTAGCTCACTCATTTCCTTGCTGTCATCTGTGTAGGACCCATCTTGTTTAAGTAGGGGCCCAATACTGGACGTTGTTCTCGATTTTGATTTGGCATAGGAGAAGAAATACTTTGGGTTTCTTTCGATTTCATTTATGGCTTTTAGTTCTTCCCGCGATTCCTGACTCCTAAAGGATTCTTTTAGCTTAAGTTCGATGCTTGCTATTTCTCTGACCAGTGTCTCCCTACGCATTTCAGATATATTGACCTCTTTTAGCCGCTCTGTTATTCTTTTCCGTCGCCTGTAAAGGGAGCGCCTGTCTCTTTCTGTTTTACATCTACTCCTCCTTTTTCTTAGAGGAATAAGCCTTGTGCATACATCGAGTGCCACCGAGTTAATCTGTTCTAGGCATAAGTTGGGGTCTGTGTTGCTTAGTATATCTTCCCAGCTTATATCGGTTAGGACTTGGTTTACTTGGTCCCACTTTATGTTTTTGTTATTGAAGTTGAATTTGGTGAATGCTCCCTCGTGACTAATCTCATTATGTCGGTCTGGGGCTCCGCGCATACATGACTGAACCTCAATTATGTTGTGATCTGAGTATATTGTTTTTGATATGGTGACATTTCTTATCAGATCATCATTGTTAGTGAAGATGAGGTCTAGTGTATTCTCCAGTCTAGTAGGCTCAATTATTTGCTGGTTTAAATTGAATTTTGTGCAGAGATTTAAAAGCTCGCATGAGTGTGAGTTTTCATCAGAGCTGCCTCCTGGTGTCATTACTGCAACAATATTATTTGCTATATTCCTCCATTTTAGGTGCCTTAAGTTGAAATCCCCTAGGAGCAAGATGTTGGGTGCAGGAGCTGGAAGGTTTTCCAGACAGTGGTCAATTTTTAACAGCTGTTCCTGGAATTGCTGGGATGTTGCATCCAGAGGCTTGTAGACTACCACAATGACTAGGTTTTGGTTCTCGACCTTTACTGCTAAAACTTCCACTACATCATTTGAGGCATTTAGCAGTTCTGTGCAAACAAGTGACTCTGCAATGTACAGGCCAACCCTCCCCTTTTGCCTGTTCACTCTGTCACATCTGTATAGGTTGTAACCTGGGATCCATACTTCGTTGTCCAAGTGATCCTTTATGTGGGTCTCAGTGAAAGCCGCGAACATTGCCTTTGCCTCTGCAAGCAGTCCACGGATGAAAGGTATTTTGTTGTTTGTTGCTGGCTTTAGACCCTGTATATTTGCAAAGAAGAATGTTATCGGACTGGTGCTATTGTTGGTACTGGGGGGGGATTTTTTTTCCGGCATTAGTATCTGTATCTGTTGGTTTGGAGTGGAGGCCATCGACTGTGGTTCCACTCCAGGAATGACTGGATTTGGTGTACGATTTCTGCCATTTCCTGCCAGTTTTTTTTCCTTCCTGGCACTAAAAAACCTCTCCCTCTTGAGTGGCTGTGGCTACCCAGGTTATCCCATGGCCTGGATGTTTTGTATCTTTTTGTCCCCTTTAGATGGTATGCCTGGTAATTTAAGTTATAGCACAGTCTTTCCTGTACTGAAGAGGTACACAGTTCAGGGTGAAAAAGCTTACAGGAAGGGAGTTTGCATTTTCCTGTTGTCATATGGGCATGGCATTTTCTAGGGTGGTCATAGTTGCACGTCCCATCTGTTTTTCCAGATTTCCCATGCCAGCAGATACCGAGTGCATAGTATGTGCACAGGCTTGGTTTCCGTTTGCCTTGGGTTTCTGTGACTGTATTCCCTGTTGGTGCATGTTTCCCTGTCTTACTTCTATCCTCCCTAGCACCAACAATGGAGCTCCCACCAGTTGTTTTTGGTAATATATCCTCCCTATTGCTAGTGGAGTCCTCTTGTTTGCTATTTCCTGCGGTATTTCTAGTTTGCAATATTGGTTTTATCTTATCTTTGACTACACTTGTTTCCCTACTATGGCTCCTGTCCCCTATGAGGTCAATTATATGTATTCCTTCCTGCGTATAATTCCCGACTACCTGGACAAAATCTCCAGCTTCACCATTACTGTCTCCCAGGACAGCATCTCCAGCTTCCCCATTACTGTCTCCCAGGACAGCATCTCCAGCTTCACCATTACTGTCTCCCAGGACAGCACCTCCAGCTTCACCATTACTGTCTCCCAGGACAGCACCTCCAGCTTCACCATTACTGTCTCCCAGGACAGCACTATCAGCCCCCCATTTACTGACTACCAGGACGTCATCTCCAGCCTTACAGTTTCTGACTACATGGCCGGTATCAAGGGCAGTACCATTCAGCCCAGACTTTTTATGTTCCCATCTGTTGTAGAAAGCTTCCAGGTTTTCTATGAAAGCAGCTTTGATGTTGACCTCTTTTAATACCCTTGTGATTTTAGTCCACAGATTTATCTCATTTGGGCATACCCAAAAACACTTCCCTGTTTTAATACTGCTTGTAGCTAGTTCTTGGATATCTGCACAAGGAGCGTGACACCAATTTCCACAAAAATGACAATTTATGCATGTGGAAGCCCGTTTGTTTGACTGACCACAGACTACACACAGCTTCATAATGATTTGAATGGATGATTTACTGCAATTTTACTAGCAACCTCTTGAATATTTTATTAATAACCTGCTAGGTAGTGCACAACGAAACCGTTTGAAACCAGTCCAGGGCTTTAAGCAGAGGTACGATAAAGCTCATGGTTCAGGGAGAGTGACCTAGTAGCGACCAGTGAAGAGGCGGGGCCAGGAGCTTGGACTCGACCCCTGCAACCTCAACTAGGTGAACTAGGTGAGTACACACACATGCACACATGTGGTAATGCTTTATTTACAGCTAGCAAAGTCAGGGTATTTCTCCAGAATGGTCTGTAATATACCACTGTGGATAAAATACTTTGCCATTTCTTGAACATTTCTGAGTGAGTTGTTTCATTAATTCATTAATTTTATCGCACTCCAGTACATAATGACGCAGGGTGTGACAATAGTCCATCTGGCAAAGTTTACATTTCGTTTGGTCTACATCTGGTGGTGGTGATTTAACCTGCCAAAGATACTTGTAACCCAGCCGGAGCCAGGCAGTAGTGACATCCAAGAGTCTGCTTATTTTGGTGGATGCACCATAGACATGTGGCTCCTCCTGCATGATGGAATGATGATAGATGGACTCACTGGTGTCAATCTCCCTAAGTCTTAAATCAATAAAGTTCATTTGAAGTTCTTTTCGTATTATTGTTCTCAAACTGCTAACTGACAACCCAAGATTGTAATCTACCCCCTCTTTGAAAGCATACAGCTTAGCCAATTTATCAGTTCTATCATGCATCTGAAGACCAATGTGAGATGGAATCCACAGCATGTGCACTCTGACTCCACTGTCCACAATCTTACCATATCTATGTCTGGCTTCTGACACAAGCATGCCACAATTTATACTTAATGAGTTGAGAGCATTTATGGATGACAGAGAATCAGTTACAATTAAAGTGTCAACCTTAGATACATGGACACATTTGAGTGCAAGGAGTATGGCAAACAGTTCTGTTTGAAGGGTAGAGGCCCAGTTATTGATGCGTGCTCCAATTTCTTTAAGAGAGCCATCACTCTGTGTGACAACAGCAGCACTACCAGCTGCACCAGTGGACTGGTGAACAGAACCATCGACGTAAATAATTTGTGAGTGTTCTGACACAAGATAAACTATCGGACGCAGTAATAGTTAACAGTCCACACTTTCCCAGTGATATGAACCAAACGAACAGTAAAGAAATTACTCTCCAGATCATAAAGGACCAAACTAGTGTTATTGTACCAGAGTCTGAAATAAAAGAAGCCAGGTTACTAGGATCCCATGGTAGAAAAACTGTTATGCTTAGATTCCACTCATATGACAGGAAAAAAGACTTAATTATTGCATCTATTAAAGTAAAGAAAGAGGTATACATAAACGAGTGTCTTACCAAAAAACGCCAGAACCTCCTTTATAGAGTCAGAAAACTTAAGCGGGAGAATAACGACACAATACACCAATGCTTCACACGGGATGGGAAAATCTAGTTAGGAAAACAAATGTAGGTCAACTGTACACAATCACGAACGAGAATTATCTATCACGATTTCTCAGGGATACTAATCTTACAGAGAATAACTAAACAATGTCCAACCTGAAAGCCTACGTAGTGTAGTGTATGTTTTGCTCCATTATTGTTCAAATTTCATAGTACAATCTCTTAGTAATTAAATAATCAACTACCTCATTATGTGATTTTACTAGTAAGCATAAGTCACCTTATGTAATTTTCTTATTTACTATTGTTTGCTTAAATATTAGCTGAATTGATACTTTCTCTGTCCATATTACTACCTCATATTTTTTTAAATACTATCAATTGATATTACTTACTAAAATTAATAATTAATTACCATTTTTACTATCAGTACAATTTACTCTTAACATTTTTTACATCATTTAATTACCATTACTTGTCTAATTACCTTAACCTGTTTTAATACCACATTTACTATCTTAGAGTACACTTAATTACCTTGTGCTGCCATATAACCTCAAGTATAACTACCAGTGCAATTTTGAAAGAAATAAACATTACTTTTTCACTTTTTTGTAATCATTATTACTTACTAAAATTTTATTAAACACCATATTTACTACCAGTCAATTTTACTTTTGTACATTAAACATTATTTTATACTTCCCATAACATTTTGTTGCCAAATTTTCAAGTTTGTATATTCATCTCCAACCTTTATATTATCCTTTGTACCTGTGTACCTGTGTACCTGTGTACCTGTGTACCTGTCTACCATCTTACTATTATGTTATAACCATGTCATTACCATTGTTATTTTTTACTTATTATTCTTTTGGTACTTTAATTTGTGAATTTTATTTTGTTAATTTAAATCTAGTTCTACTCTTGATCTTGTCAACAACCTATACCAGACTCTAGTGCAATTGCAAGTACCATTTCAATTTGTATTTTTATATTATAAGTTTATATTGTAAGTCCTACTCTAAGATTGTTTTCATATCTTAGTGACTATATTGTGTGTGCAATTAGTGTATATTTCAATTATATTATTGTTCAAGGCCCTTAACTATCTTTTGCTAACTAGTACCAACTACCTCATATTATTTTTTTACTTTTTATAGTACAATGTATTGGTCAACTTATTATATATAACAAATCAGATCTTACTCCCAAATCAATATTATATCATAGTGACTATCTGTCATTTTAACTTTGTTTACCATTACTTAATTTAGTCTCTTATATTTTTCTCTTTTATTTTAGCTTTATATAACTACCTTAGTTCATATATTCACAATTGTTAAAATAATCAAGGTGCTATTCTCAGGTGCTAAAGTGTAATAAGCTCATTATTTTGCCATTTTTTTTTTTTTTTTTCAACAAGTCGGCCGTCTCCCACCGAGGCAGGGTGACCCAAAAAAGAAAGAAAATCCCCAAAAAGAAAATACTTTCATCATCATTCAACACTTTCACCACACTCGCACATTATCACTGTTTTTGCAGAGGTGCTCAGAATACAACAGTCTAGAAGCATACACATATATTCATTTATTTGATTACCACTTTTTTGTTCACCACAAATTATTTTAGTCCCTTTTATATTGCCTCATTTATTTTAGCTTTAAAGAGCTACCTTAGCTCATTTTTTTTACATTTGTTAAAATAGTTCAGGTGCTGTTTTATAGCTTTAGAATATTTACTTTGTCTTATACTTAGTACTAACTATAGATTCACTATAAATCTTATGATAACAAGCATTGATCCTGATACCAACCTCTTATTGAATGACTTAAATGAATCAAACAGTAACTGTAATTACTACACAGCAGAACAATCAAAGGCACTTCTCAGAGCCAACAACAACATAACTGTCTTTAACTACAATATCAGATCTTTAAGCAAACATTACGATGACCTCACAGCATTACTAAATTCCCTGCATGCCAGTATGTCCATCATTACACTAACTGAAACCTGGCTAAAGCCTGATACTACAGATGTCTATGCCATTCCTGGTTACACAACCATACACAACTGTAGGCCAGATCAACAAGTGGGTGGCACAGCTATATACTACTTGGACCAAGTAAAATGAATCACTAATACTTGCACAAGGGATGAACATGGGGAATATATAATATCTAAATTTAAATCCAAATACCTACAAAAACCTCTCAGTGTTAAACATCGACAGAGTACCACAGTCAAACATTAACCATTTTAGTGAAAACCTAGGAAGTATGATAACTTATGCACGCATGAACAAAGATCACTTACTACTCTCAGGTGACTTCAATATAAATCTCCTACAAGACCAAGACCCACACGTTACTGAATTCACAAACACAGTGAGTAACTGCATGTTGCTACTAACAGTAACAAAACCTACAAGAGTTACAGAGACTAGTGTTTCCCTACTTGACCACATCTGGACCAACACCATATCCCCCTTAAGATCAGGCATAATCACAGATAATACCACAGATCACTACCCTACCTTCCTCATAACAAACCTTAGCAAATTACCCCTAGACACTACAAAAGTCACTTTCAGACTTCACAATGAGGCAGCTATCAATAACTTCACAACAGCAGTGACAAACATTGACTGGCACACTGAGCTAGAAATCTGTACAGATATTGACGAATGTATTAAAAATTTTCTAAAAAAGACCTAATACCTCTATAACAAGCACTGCCCTAAAAAAACTAAACAGATGACTGCAAAGAGACTGAACAGTCCCTGGCTAACACCAAGTATCCTCAAATCCATAAATACAAAGCACCTATACGAAAAACAGTACAGAATGGGCCACACAACAAGAGACCAAACAAAACGTTACTCGTCAGTCCTAACCAGCCTAATAAGAAGGGCTAAGAAAATGTATTATGAGAACAGATTATCCAACCTACGAGGTGACATAAAAAAGTCCTGGAAAACCCTATCAGAAATACTAGGAACAAAACAGATAACACGAAATAGAAATGTTGAATTAACAAAACCAGATGAACCCCAATTCCCACCTACTGAAACAGCAAACAGACTCAATGATTTCTTCTCCACTTTAGGAAAAAACCTTGCCAATAAAATCCCAATCTCAGATACCCCGCCCAATGACTACCTCACTGGCAACTATCCGAACACACTATTCCTAGCTCCGACTAACCCAACTGAAGTCTCCCTTATTATCAACAAACTAAAAAACAAGACAGGAGATTTAAATATTTTACCACCCATTATATACAAAAAAGTGTCACAGGTGCTATCACCAATCATTGCAACACTCTAACAAATCCATTGAATCCTCTACCTGTCCTACAGTTCTCAAAATAGCAAGGGTCACCCCGATCCATAAAGGAGGAGACCACACAGACTTGAATAACTATAGGCCAATATCCAACATACACCCTCTCTCTAAAATCTTTGAAAAATTAATCCATAAGCGTATCTATTCCTACCTCATCTCCCACAACGTACTCAACCCCTGTCAATTTGGGTTCAGGCCTAATAAAAATACTAATGATGCTATTATCCACATGCTAGAACATATTTATACAGCAATAGAGAAAAAAGAAGTCCCACTGGGGATCTTCATTGACTTACGTAAAGCTTTCGACACAGTTGACCATGACTTGCTCCACATAAAATTGTCGCACTATGGTATAAGAGGGCACTCCCTCAACTACCTAAAGTCATACTTCAGCAACAGAAGCCAATATGTGTACACAAATTGGGCAAGCTCTTCCGCACAGCCAGTTACAGTTGGTGTCCCACAGGGAAGTGTCCTAGGCCCTCTTCTCTTTCTCATATACATAAATAACCTACCAAATGCATCGCAACTACTCAGACCCACACTATTTGCAGATGACACTACATACGTCTACTCCCACCTGAGACCAGTCATGCTAGCCAATACTGTAAATACCGAATTACAGAAAATATCAACCTGGATGAGGACCAACAAACTTACTCTAAACATTGACAAAACCTACTACATTCAGTTTGGTAACAGAGCTGCAGATGTGTCTCTTAACATAATGATAAATGGATCACCTATCACAAAACTCACAGAGAGAAAATTCCTATGAATCCACCTTGATAATAGACTCAAATTTCAAACACATATACAACAAATTTCCAAAAAAATTCCAAAACCGTAGGCATACTATCGAAGATACAGTACTATGTTCCACAGTCAGCCCTCCTGGCCCTATATCACTCTATTATTTACCCCTATCTCACCTATGGAATATGTGCATGGGGCTCAACAACAATAAACCATCTCAGACCACTAATTACCCAACAAAAGGCTGCAGTCAGAATGATAACAAATTCTCACTACAGGCAGCACACTCCACCAATATTCAATACACTCAACCTAGTCACCATACAAAACATCCATACTTATTACTGCACCTACTACATACATAGAACACTTAACTCTGACATAAACCCTCCCCTCAAACATCTTCTTACCATCCTCAGCAGAACACATGACCATAACACAAGACACAGATCACTCTTTGATGTTCCTCGTGCCTTGGCATGCTGCATTTAACTGTATTCTTTTGTACTTCACTGCATCATGTTCAAATAAATAAATGAATAAATAAATAAATAAATAAATAAATATGAATATGATTGCTGATGTTATGAATGAAAAGAAGTTGGATGTCCTGGCCCTAAGCAAAACAAAGCTGAAGGGGGTAGGGGAGTTTCGGTGGGGGGAAATAAATGGGATTAAATCTGGAGTATCTGAGAGAGTTAGAGCAAAGGAAGGGGTAGCAGTAATGTTGAATGATCAGTTATGGAAGGAGAAAAGAGAATATGAATGTGTAAATTCAAGAATTATGTGGGTTAAAGTAAAGGTTGGATGCGAGAAGTGGATCATAATAAGCGTGTATGCACCTGGAGAAGAGAGGAATGCAGAGGAGAGAGAGAGATTTTGGGAGATGTTAAGAGAATGTATAGGAGCCTTTGAACCAAGTGAGAGAGTAATTGTGGTAGGGGATCTGAATGCTAAAGTAGGAGAAACTTTTAGAGAGGGTGTGGTAGGTAAGTTTGGGGTGCCAGGTGTAAATGATAATGGGAGCCCTTTGATTGAACTTTGTATAGAAAGGGGTTTAGTTATAGGTAATACATATTTTAAGAAAAAGAGGATAAATAAGTATACAAGATATGATGTAGGGCGAAATGACAGTAGTTTGTTGGATTATGTATTGGTAGATAAAAGACTGTTGAGTAGACTTCAGGATGTACATGTTTATAGAGGGGCCACAGATATATCAGATCACTTTCTAGTTGTAGCTACACTGAGAGTAAAAGGTAGATGGGATACAAGGAGAATAGAAGCATCAGGGAAGAGAGAGGTGAAGGTTTATAAACTAAAAGAGGAGGCAGTTAGGGAAAGATATAAACAACTATTGGAGGATAGATGGGCTAATGAGAGCATAGGCAATGGGGTCGAAGAGGTATGGGGTAGGTTTAAAAATGTAGTGTTAGAGTGTTCAGCAGAAGTTTGTGGTTACAGGAAAGTGGGTGCGGGAGGGAAGAGGAGCGATTGGTGGAATGATGATGTGAAGAGAGTAGTAAGGGAGAAAAAGTTAGCATATGAGAAGTTTTTACAAAGTAGAAGTGATGCAAGGAGGGAAGAGTATATGGAGAAAAAGAGAGAGGTTAAGAGAGTGGTGAAGCAATGTAAAAAGAGAGCAAATGAGAGAGTGGGTGAGATGTTATCAACAAATTTTGTTGAAAATAAGAAAAAGTTTTGGAGTGAGATTAACAAGTTAAGAAAGCCTAGAGAACAAATGGATTTGTCAGTTAAAAATAGGAGAGGAGAGTTATTAAATGGAGAGTTAGAGGTATTGGGAAGATGGAGGGAATATTTTGAGGAATTGTTAAATGTTGATGAAGATAGGGAAGCTGTGATTTCGTGTATAGGGCAAGGAGGAACAACATCTTGTAGGAGTGAGGAAGAGCCAATTGTGAGTGTGGGGGAAGTTCGTGAGGCAGTAGGTAAAATGAAAGGGGGTAAGGCAGCCGGGATTGATGGGATAAAGATAGAAATGTTAAAAGCAGGTGGGGATATAGTTTTGGAGTGGTTGGTGCAATTATTTTATAAATGTATGGAAGAGGGTAAGGTACCTAGGGATTGGCAGAGAGCATGCATAGTTTCTTTGTATAAAGGCAAAGGGGATAAAAGAGAGTGCAAAAATTATAGGGGGATAAGTCTGTTGAGTATACCTGGCAAAGTGTATGGTAGAGTTATTATTGAAAGAATTAAGAGTAAGACGGAGAATAGGATAGCAGATGAACAAGGAGGCTTTAGGAAAGGTAGGGGGTGTGTGGACCAGGTGTTTACAGTGAAACATATAAGTGAACAGTATTTAGATAAGGCTAAAGAGGTCTTTGTGGCATTTATGGATTTGGAAAAGGCGTATGACAGGGTGGATAGGGGGGCAATGTGGCAGATGTTGCAGGTGTATGGTGTAGGAGGTAGGTTACTGAAAGCAGTGAAGAGTTTTTACGAGGACAGTGAGGCTCAAGTTAGAGTATGTAGGAAAGAGGGAAATTATTTCCCAGTAAAAGTAGGCCTTAGACAAGGATGTGTGATGTCACCGTGGTTGTTTAATATATTTATAGATGGGGTTGTAAGAGAAGTAAATGCGAGGGTCTTGGCAAGAGGCGTGGAGTTAAAAGATAAAGAATCACACATAAAGTGGGAGTTGTCACAGTTGCTCTTTGCTGATGACACTGTGCTCTTGGGAGATTCTGAAGAGAAGTTGCAGAGATTGGTGGATGAATTTGGTAGGGTGTGCAAAAGAAGAAAATTGAAATTGAATACAGGAAAGATAAGGTTATGAGGATAACAAAAAGATTAGGTGATGAAAGATTGGATATCAGATTGGAGGGAGAGAGTATGGAGGAGGTGAATGTATTCAGATATTTGGGAGTGGACGTGTCAGCGGATGGGTCTATGAAAGATGAGGTGAATCATAGAATTGATGAGGGGAAAAGGGTGAGTGGTTCACTTAGGAGTCTATGGAGACAAAGAACTTTGTCCTTGGAGGCAAAGAGGGGAATGTATGAGAGTATAGTTTTACCAACGCTCTTATATGGGTGTGAAGCATGGGTGATGAATGTTGCAGCGAGGAGAAGGCTGGAGGCAGTGGAGATGTCATGTCTGAGAGCAATGTGTGGTGTGAATATAATGCAGAGAACTCGTAGTTTGGAAGTTAGGAGGAGGTGCGGGATTACCAAAACTGTTGTCCAGAGGGCTGAGGAAGGGTTGTTGAGGTGGTTCGGACATGTGGAGAGAATGGAGCAAAACAGAATAACTTCAAGAGTGTATCAGTCTGTAGTGGAAGGAAGGCGGGGTAGGGGTCGGCCTAGGAAAGGTTGGAGAGAGGGGGTAAAGGAGGTTTTGTGTGCGAGGGGCTTGGACTTCCAGCAGGCATGCGTGAGCGTGTTTGATAGGAGTGAATGGAGACAAATGGTTTTTAATACTTGATGTGCTGTTGGAGTGTGAGCAAAGTAACATTTATGAAGGGGTTCAGGGAAACCGGCAGGCCGGACTTGAGTCCTGGAGATGGGAAGTACAGCGCCTGCACTCTGAAGGAGGGGTGTTAATGTTGCAGTTTAAAAACTGTAGTGTAAAGCACCCTTCTGGCAAGACAGTGATGGAGTGAATGATGGTGAAAGTTTTTCTTTTTCGGGCCACCCTGCCTTGGTGGGAATCGGCCAGTGTGATAATAAAAAAAAATAATAAAAATATGTATGTCGTGCCAAATAGGCAGAACTTGCGATCTTGGCTTAAATACCAACGCTCATCTTGCCATATAGGACAAGCAAAAATTTGTGTATGCAATAATTTCGCCAAAATCATTCTGAACCTAACGAAAAAAATATATTTCACTGTGTTTGTTTAGTATTAAATTAATGTAAACAAATCTAAAATATATTTAGTTGGGTTAGGCTAAAATAAATTGTTCTTGTTATAATAAGGTTAGGTAAGTTTTCTAAGGCTCTTTTGGTGCAAAATTATAAATTTTTACATCAACATTAATGAAAAAAATATATCTTTAAAGGTATAAGAGAAAATTTCAGAAAGGGCTTAATTTTAAATGAGTTCTTGCTAATTGACCAGTTTTACATATTCGGCACGACATATATATATATATATATATATATATATATATATATATATATATATATATATATATATATATATATATATATATATATATATATATATATATATATATATATATATATATATATATATATATATATATATATATATATATATATATATATATATATATATATATATATATATATATATATATGTACATGTGTGTGTGTGTGTGTGTGTTCAAATGATGTTGTTTTTGGTGTTGTACTGAGTAAAGTGCGGTGTGTGTGGGTGTGTTTGTGTTAGTTTTGGTAAAATGGCTCATGTCATAAGTGTCTGAGTTAGTTTTTGTGTTAATGTTGTAAAGTCTGGAGACTGAGGGAGTAGTATGGTGGATGTGTTGTAATTTCAGTTAATGAAATGTGTAAGTGTAGAGAAATTGGAGATGACAAATCTTATTTGGGAGTAATCAAAATGATATTTTGGAAGTGCTTCAGTGTTGTTTGGAAATGTTCAAAGGTGTTTTTGTGAGTATTCAAATGATTTATGAGAGTGATCGAAGGTTGTTGATGAGAGAATATTTCTTAAGAGATATTGAGAAAAGGTGGTCTCAAATGATGATGTATGAGAGTGTTTTGAAGGTGTTCAAAGTCAAGTGAGGTGTGTGTGTGTGTTAGGTGGTCATAGAATTTTGTGAATATCTTGGTTACAGTGATTTTAGTGGATTTGAGATGGGTGATGAGATGCATTTGTGGATGTGAAATGTGATTTTTGTGTGTGTTCAGAAGAGGTGTGTTGGAAGATGGGTGAGTGGATGTGAAGAAATGTGGGTGAGATGGAGAGGGGTATGGGGAGGGTTGTATTAGAAATTTAATGAAATATGGGGGGGGGGATTTTACTGAAAATAAAGGTAATGTGTGAATATTTTAAAAGAAATTATAGAAGTGAAAAGTTATGATGCATTGGAAAAGATTGGAGTGTGTAGAAACATGTCGCAATAGTTGGGTAGTGAGATGATTAGTTGTTGTGAGTATAATATCAATTTATGTGGATACAAGGAGATGGGTATGGAGAGGATTTTATTAGAATTTTAGTAATGTAGGGAGGAAATGTGCATTACAATTAAGATTCAGTAAAAAGAAGGGGAAAAATTTGTATCTAAAGTGGAAAAATTGTGAATAAATTGGTAAGTGATGAGGGTTGTGGGTATTGTTGTCGAACTAGAGATACCAAAAAAGATGTTATAAGTGGGTTGTTGTTGTGGGTGATGTGGGTTGTGGGGTGTTGTGGGTTGTGGGTTGTGGGTGTTGTCGAACTAGAGATACCGATAAAGAGGAGATTCTGTTGTAAGTGTTCGTGTGTGTTTGGTTTGTGTTAATGTTTTTTTGCGCTCATGTTATATCTTAGAGGTGAGGTGAGCGGGATCGTCTTGGTTATAGTGATTTGAGAGGATTTGTGTGAAAATGGGTGTTAGTCTGTGATGTTGATCTTAGTTTATGGTGATTTTTGTGGTGTTTTGACTGTATTCAGTGGTGTTTTAGTAGTATCCAGTGGTGTATTTGGGAGTACTGAAATGGTGTTTGAGACTATTCAAAGGTGTTTTTGAAGGTGTTCAAATGATGTGCAAGAGTAATTATGAAGGTGTTCTGGGAGTATTCAGTGGTGATTTTGCTGTGTTCGAATGATGTTTTTGGAGCATTCAAAGGTAATTGATGGTGTTTTTGGTGTTGTTCAAAGTAAAGTGTGTGTGTGTGTGTGTGTGTGTGTGTTAGTGTTGGTAATGACTCATAAATGTATGAGCTAGTTTTTTTTGTAATGCTGTTGTAAAAATCTGGAGAATGAGGGAGGAGTTTGGGGGATGAGTTGTAATTTAATGAAAATAATGTAAGTGTAGATAAATTAGAGATGTCAAATCTTATTTGGGAGTATTCAAGATGATATTTTGGAAGTGTTTCAGTGTTGTTTGGAAATGTTCAAAGGTGTTTTGGTGAGTATTCAAATGATTTATGAGTGTTCGAAGTAATCTAGGGGGTTGTTCTGCAGTGAGATGATAAAGGTTGTGGATGAGAGAATATTTCTTAAGAGATTTTGAGAAAAGTGTGTGTGTGTGTGTGTGTGTGTGTGTGTGTGTACTCACCTAATTGTACTCACCTAGTTGAGGTTGCGGGGGTCGAGTCCGAGCTCCTGGTCCCGCCTCTTCACTGATCGCTACTAGGTCACTCTCCCTGAGCCGTGAGCTTTATCATACCTCTGCTTAAAGCTATGTATGGATCCTGCCTCCACTACATCGCTTCCCAAACTATTCCACTTACTGACTACTCTGTGGCTGAAGAAATACTTCCTAACATCCCAGTGATTCATCTGTATCTTCAACTTCCAACTGTGTCCCCTTGTTACTGTGTCCAATCTCTGGAACATCCTGTCTTTGTCCACCTTGTCAATTCCTCTCAGTATTTTGTATGTCGTTATCATGTCCCCCCTATCTCTCCTGTCCTCCAGTGTCGTCAGGTTGATTTCCCTTAACCTCTCCTCGTAGGACATACCTCTTAGCTCTGGGACTAGTCTTGTTGCAAACCTTTGCACTTTCTCTAGTTTCTTCACGTGCTTGGCTAGGTGTGGGTTCCAAACTGGTGCCGCATACTCCAATATGGGCCTAACATACACGGTGTACAGGGTCCTGAATGATTCCTTATTAAGATGTCGGAATGCTGTTCTGAGGTTTGCTAGGCGCCCATATGCTGCAGCAGTTATTTGGTTGATGTGCGCTTCAGGAGATGTGCCTGGTGTTATACTCACCCCAAGATCTTTTTCCTTGAGTGAGGTTTGTAGTCTCTGACCCCCTAGACTGTACTCCGTCTGCGGCCTTCTTTGCCCTTCCCCAATCTTCATGACTTTGCACTTGGTGGGATTGAACTCCAGGAGCCAATTGCTGGACCAGGTCTGCAGCCTGTCCAGATCCCTTTGTAGTTCTGCCTGGTCTTCGATCGAGTGAATTCTTCTCATCAACTTCACGTCATCTGCAAACAGGGACACCTCAGAGTGTATTCCTTCCGTCATGTCGTTCACAAATACCAGAAACAGCACTGGTCCTAGGACTGACCCCTGCGGGACCCCGCTGGTCACAGGTGCCCACTCTGACACCTCGCCACGTACCATGACTCGCTGCTGTCTTCCTGACAAGTATTCCCTGATCCATTGTAGTGCCTTCCCTGTTATCCCTGCTTGGTCCTCCAGTTTTTGCACCAATCTCTTGTGTGGAACTGTGTCAAACGCCTTCTTGCAGTCCAAGAAAATGCAATCCACCCACCCCTCTCTCTCTTGTCTTACTGCTGTCACCATGTCATAGAACTCCAGTAGGTTTGTGACACAGGATTTCCCGTCCCTGAAACCATGTTGGCTGCTGTTGATGAGATCATTCCTTTCTAGGTGTTCCACCACTCTTCTCCTGATAATCTTCTCCATGATTTTGCATACTATACATGTCAGTGACACTGGTCTGTAGTTTAATGCTTCATGTCTGTCTCCTTTTTTAAAGATTGGGACTACATTTGCTGTCTTCCATGCCTCAGGCAATCTCCCTGTTTCGATAGATGTATTGAATATTGTTGTTAGGGGTACACATAGCGCCTCTGCTCCCTCTCTCAATACCCATGGGGAGATGTTATCTGGCCCCATTGCCTTTGAGGTATCTAGCTCACTCAGAAGCCTCTTCACTTCTTCCTCGGTTGTGTGCACTGTGTCCAGCACTTGGTGGTGTGCCCCACCTCTCCGTCTTTCTGGAGTCCCTTCTGTCTCCTCTGTGAACACTTCTTTGAATCTCTTGTTGAGTTCTTCACATACTTCACGGTCATTTCTTGTTGTCTCTCCTCCTTCCTTCCTTAGCCTGATTACCTGGTCCTTGACTGTTGTTTTCCTCCTGATGTGGCTGTACAACAGTTTCGGGTCAGATTTGGCTTTCGCTGCTATGTCATTTTCATATTGTCTTTGGGCCTCCCTTCTTATCTGTGCATATTCGTTTCTGGCTCTACGACTGTTCTCCTTATTCTCCTGGGTCCTTTGCCTTCTATATTTCTTCCATTCCCTAGCACACTTGGTTTTTGCCTCCCTGCACCTTTGGGTAAACCATGGGCTCATCCTGGCTTTTTCATTAATCCTGTTACCCTTGGGTACAAACCTCTCCTCAGCCTCCTTGCATTTTGTTGCTACATATTCCATCATCTCATTAACTGGCTTCCCTGCCAGTTCTCTGTCCCACTGAACCCCGTTCAGGTAGTTCCTCATTCCCGTGTAGTCCCCTTTCTTGTAGTTTGGCTTCATTCGTCCTGGCCTTCCTGCTTCTCCCTCCACTTGTAGCTCTACTGTGTATTCGAAGCTTAAAACCACATGGTCACTGGCCCCAAGGGGTCTTTCATATGTGATGTCCTCGATATCTGCACTACTGAAGGTGAATACTAAGTCCAGCCTTGCTGGTTCATCCTCTCCTCTCTCTCTTGTAGTGTCCTTTACGTGTTGGCACATGAAGTTTTCCAGTACCACCTCCATCATCTTAGCCCTCCATGTATCTTGGCCCCCATGTGGGTCCAAGTTCTCCCAATCGATCTCCTTGTGGTTAAAGTCACCCATGATCAGGAGCTTTGCCCTGCATGCATGAGCTCTTCTGGCCACTCTAGCCAGTGTGTCAACCATCGCTCTATTGCTCTCGTCGTACTCTTGCCTTGGCCTCCTGCTGTTCTGTGGTGGGTTATACATCACTGCTATTACCAACTTGGGACCTCCAGAGTGAAGTGTTCCCACTATGTAATCACTTTCTTCTCCGCTGTCTCCTCTCTCCAGCTCATCAAAATTCCAGCGATTTTTGATCAGCAACGCCACTCCTCCACCCCCCCTGTTCCCTCTGTCTTTCCTCAGGATTTGGTATCCCGTTGGAAAGATGGCATCTGTTATCATACCTGTAAGCTTGGTTTCTGTGAGAGCTATGATGTCCGGTGATGCTTCTTTGACTCTTTCATGCCACTCCTCCCACTTATTTGTTATTCCATCAGCGTTTGTGTGTGTGTGTGTGTGTGTGTGTGTGTGTGTGTGTGTGTGTGTGTGTGTGTGTGTGTGTGTGTGTGTGTGTGTGTGTGTGTGTTGGTATTAACTTCGTAATATGTAAAATTGTGTCTAGTGAATTTAACGAAAAGTGGTTATAAGTTGTAAGTGTTGTGGTGACTTTTTCTGATGAAATTAGTTAAAACGAGAAAAATTGTGGGTTATGAGTGAAAATTGTGTGTTGTGAGATGTTGGTGGGAGAGTGAGGAGAGCAGGTCATAGTCTCAGACGATGCTAGGGTGTGACTTGAGATGTTATCTGAGATCGGTCAGATAAGATTCACCAGACTTTATCTGATGAAATAGTTAAAACGAGAAAAATATCTAGACTTGAGGAGAGTGAATCTTTTGTTGTATTTTGTAAAGAAATTGTGGATTTTTGTGGGTATTAACTAAAAAATGTGGAATTATTTTGGTTATCCTGAGTTAAGAGTGAAAATGTGTAATGTTTTCGCTATGTTGTATATGACATGTGTAATACTGAGATGGTGACGACGAAGAAGATCCAGAACAAAATGCACAGAATTTCTTCAAGAGAAAAAGAATTACTCTATGTTGATTTTAGTCAATGAATTGTACCTTTTTTCAATTAATTTGTATTTTTTTTGTTGTATTACCAGAAATGTATATGAAATATTGTGTAATGGTTGTATAATAAATAAATAAATGAAAATATTGTGTATTAGTGTTATCTTGCATTTCAAGTTAATGTTTGGTCGACAAGATTCAGCCTGTTGGTCTGTGTGAGGTCATCACGTGACGTCACTGACCGACGAGTAAACAAAGGTGGGGTGACGTCACACTTGTTTAGACCTGTAGTAAGAGAAAGTACCATGCCTCATAGGGGGAGTTCATTTTGAATGCTTACCCCCATAGGAGGAACCCAAAAACTTGATCCGAGGAGATGGAGTCTTTGTATTATTGATATCGAGAAAAACTTGATCCAAGGAAGTAGAGCAGGAAGAGCAGGAATATTTGGGTTAGAAGTGGATGGTGTGCGGTTAGGGTGTTGATCCGAGGAGTTCGAGAATACAAGAAAATTCGAAACCCCATAGGGGGAGTCCATTTTGAATGCTTATCCCCATAGGGAACCCAAAAAACTTGATCCGAGGCGATGGAAATCATAAGAAATTCGAAACACTATAGGGGGAGTCCATTTTGAATCCTTACCCCCATAGGGAACCCAAAAACTTGATCCGAGGAGCTGGAAATCATAAGAAATTCGAAACCCTATAGGGGGAGTCCATTTTGAATGCTTACCCCCCCATAGGGGAACCCAAAAAACTTGATCCAAGGAAGTAGAGCAGGAATATTTGGACATAGAGGGTAGAAGTGGATGGTGGGAGGTGTGGGGGGAGGGTGTTGATCCAAGGAGATGGAGAGCACAAGAAAATGAAATTCAAAGAAAATTCGAAAAAAATCGGAAAAAAATTTGGGGAGCGGGGGCGATCCGGACAACGCTGCAGAAGGTGCGGGCGAGAGCGTGGGCGGGCGCGGGTCAGCGCGGGCAGGCCCCAGTTGGGCGGGTGCATGGGCACAAGGGCGTGGGTGGGGGCGTGGGGGGGTTGAGGGCGTGGTGGGGGCATGGGTGGGGGGTTGAGGGTGAGGTCAAGGTCATTAGGATAAAGGTGTGAAAAGGCGGCATCCTTTGATACGGCGCTCTGTAGAAATCACTACTACTACCCACACCAGTCTGCTAACACCCAGGAACCCATTTTAAACTGATGGGTGAACAGGGAGAAGGACAACAGGTTCTTATGGAAACACGTCCCTAATGTTTTTCAGCTGTTCCAGAGGAGATTCGAACCCCAGACCTCAGTGTGTGAGCTGAGTGCGCTTGCGATCGCTAGCGATCGAGCTAGCACACCTAGCTCATCCCCTCTTCTGTCATTTGGATAATACTTTTAGTAACCCCGCACATTCTAATCTCCAAATTATATATTCTCTGCATAATATATACAGCAGACATTGCCCTCAGACACATCTTCACTGCCTCCAGCTTGATTGTTGCAACATCACAACCCATGATTCACACCCGTATATGAATATTGATACCACATCCCTCTTCCAGCTTCATGGATATCGTTCTTTGTCTCCTCAGACTCCTCAGTGCACCACTCACATTTTTCCCTCTTCAATTCTAAGGTTCATCTCGTATTTCATTGACAAATGTGCTGACAAGTCAATTCTGAAATATTCCAATACTTTTACTACCTCCAAACTCCCTCCAATCTGATTTTAAATCTTTTATTACTTATTTTTTTTTGTTATCCTCATCACTTTGGTGTTTCCTGTGTTCATATTTAATTTCCATCTTTTACATACCCTCCCCAATTCGTTTACCAACGTCTACAACTTCTATTCAGAATCTCTCAAAAGCACAGTGTCATCGGCAAAAATCTATTTTAATCCCATTCCTGTTTCAACACAGAAGGTTTCAAGGCAACTGTCTGGAGTTTTGAAACTCTCTGACCGCGGGTTCAAACCCCACCCGTGGTATTTTTTTTTTTAACATTCACTTGTCTTACAGCGCCATTTATAAATATAATGAACAACCATGGTAACATCACACATCCCTAATGAACAACCATGGTAACATAACACATCCCTAATGAACAACCATGGTAACATCACACATCCCTAATGAACAACCATGGTAACATCACACATCCCTAATGAACAACCATGGTAACATCACACATCCTTAATGAACAACCATGGTAACATCACACATCCCTAATGAACAACCAAGGTAACATCACACATCCCTGTATAAGACCTACATACCCTGAGCCTTACTAACCTTGAACAACCATGGTAACATCACACATCTCTGTATAAGACCTACATACCCTGAGCCTTACTAACCTTGAACAACCATGGTAACATCACACATCCCTGTATAAGACCTACATACCCTGAGCCTTACTAACCTTGAACAACCATGGTAACATCACACATCCCTGTATAAGACCTACATACCCTGAGCCTTACTAACCTTGAACAACCATGGTAACATCACACATCTCTGTATAAGACCTACATACCCTGAGCCTTACTAACCTTGAACAACCATGGTAACATCACACATCCCTGTATAAGACCTACATACCCTGAGCCTTACTATCACACATCCCTGTATAAGACCTACATACCCTGAGCCTTACTAACCTTGAACAACCATGGTAACATCACACATCCCTGTATAAGACCTACATACCCTGAGCCTTACTAACCTTGAACAACCATGGTAACATCACACATCTCTGTATAAGACCTACATACCCTGAGCCTTACTAACCTTGAACAACCATGGTAACATCACACATCCCTGTATAAGACCTACATACCCTGAGCCTTACTAACCTTGAACAACCATGGTAACATCACACATCCCTGTATAAGACCTACATACCCTGAGCCTTACTAACCTTGAACAACCATGGTAACATCACACATCCCTGTATAAGACCTACATACCCTGAGCCTTACTAACCTTGAACAACCATGGTAACATCACACATCCCTGTATAAGACCTACATACCCTGAGCCTTACTAACCTTGAACAACCATGGTAACATCACACATCCCTGTATAAGACCTACATACCCTGAGCCTTACTAACCTTGAACAACCATGGTAACATCACACATCCCTGTATAAGACCTACATACCCTGAGCCTTACTAACCTTGAACAACCATGGTAACATCACACATCTCTGTATAAGACCTACATACCCTGAGCCTTACTAACCTTGAACAACCATGGTAACATCACACATCCCTGTATAAGACCTACATACCCTGAGCCTTACTAACCTTGAACAACCATGGTAACATCACACATCCCTGTATAAGACCTACATACCCTGAGCCTTACTAACCTTGAACAACCATGGTAACATCACACATCTCTGTATAAGACCTACATACCCTGAGCCTTACTAACCTTGAACAACCATGGTAACATCACACATTCCTGTATAAGACCTACATACCCTGAGCCTTACTAACCTTGAACAACCATGGTAACATCACACATCCCTGTATAAGACCTACATACCCTGAGCCTTACTAACCTTGAACAACCATGGTAACATCACACATCTCTGTATAAGACCTACATACCCTGAGCCTTACTAACCTTGAACAACCATGGTAACATCACACATCCCTGTATAAGACCTACATACCCTGAGCCTTACTAACCTTGAACAACCATGGTAACATCACACATCCCTGTATAAGACCTATATGCCCTGAGCCTTACTAACCTTGTAAAAACTTTTAATTTACTGTTGTTGTATACTTGCAACATCTGCCACATTGCTCCCCTATCCACCCAATCATATGTCTTTTCCAAATCTGTAAATGCAATGAAAACCCCTTTTATCCTTATCTAAATACTGTTTACTTACATGCTTCACTGTAAACACTTGGTCTACACACCCTCTGCCCTTCCTAAAGCCTTCTTGTTCATCTGTGATCCTGCTCTCCATACATTTTACCAGGCATACTGAACGGACTTATTCCCTTATAATTTTCACAGTATCTCTTGTCCTCTTTGCCTTTATACGAAGGAACTATGCATGTTCTCTGCCAGTCCACAGGTGCCTTACCCTCTCTCATCCGTTTAATAAATAAAAACACCAAACATTCTAAAATTATATCCCCACCTGCTTTTAACATTTGTCTTTATTCGATCAATTCCAACTGCTTTACCCACTGTTATTCTACCCACAGCATCAATCCCAACTGCTTTACCCAATGTTATTCTACCCACAGCATCAATCCCAACTGCTTTACCCACTGTTATTCTACGCACAGCATCAATCCCAACTGCTTTACCCACTGTTATTCTACCCACAGCATCAATCCCAACTGCTTTACCCACTGTTATTCTACCCACAGCATCAATCCCAACTGCTTTACCCACTGTTATTTTACCCACAGCATCAATCCCAACTGCTTTACCCACTGTTATTCTACCCACAGCATCAATCCCAACTGCTTTACCCACTGTTATTCTACCCACAGCATCAATCCCAACTGCTTTTCCCACTGTTATTCTACCCACAGCATCAATCCCAACTGCTTTACCCACTGTTATTCTACCCACAGCATCAATCCCAACTGCTTTACCCACTGTTATTCTACCCACAGCATCAATCCCAACTGCTTTTCCCACTGTTATTCTACCCACAGCATCAATCCCAACTGCTTTTCCCACTGTTATTCTACCCACAGCATCAATCCCAACTGCTTTTCCCACTGTTATTCTACCCACAGCATCAATCCCAACTGTTTAACCACTGTTATTCTACCCACAGCATCAATCCCAACTGCTTTACCCACTGTTATTCTACCCACAGCATCAATCCCAACTGCTTTACCCACTGTTATTCTACCCACAGCATCAATCCCAACTGCTTTACCTACTATTATTCTACCCACAGCATCAATCCCAACTGCTTTACCCACTATTATTCTATCCACAGCATCAATCCCAACTGCTTTACCTACTGTTATTCTACCCACAGCATCAAACCCAACTGCTTTACCCACTATTATTCTACCTACATCATCAACCCCAACTGCTTTACCTACTGTTATTCTGCCCACAGCATCAATCCCAACTGCTTTACCCACTATCATTCTATCCACAGCATCAATCCCAACTGCTTTACCTACTGTTATTCTACACACAGCATCAATCCCAACTGCTTTACCTACTGTTATTCTACCCACAGCATCAATACCAACTTCTTTACCCACTGTTATTCTACCCAGAGCATCAATCCCAACTGCTTTACCCACTGTTATTCTACCCACAGCATTAATCCCAACTGTTTTACCTACTGTTATTCTACCAACAGCATCAATCCCAGCTGCTTTACTCACTGTTATTCTACCCACAGCATCAACCCCAACTGCTTTACTCACTGTTATTCTACCCACAGCATCAATTCCAACTGCTTTACTCATTGTTATTCTACCCACAGCATCAATCCCAACTGCTTTACCCACTGTTATTCTACCCACAGCATCAATCCCAACTGCTTTACCCACTGTTATTCTACCCACAGCATCAATCCCAACTGCTTTTCCCACTGTTATTCTACCCACAGCATCAATCCCAACTGCTACCCACAGCATTCCCAACCCACTGTTATTCTACCCACAGCATCAATCCCAACTGCTTTTCCCACTGTTATTCTACCCAAAGCATTAATCCCAACTGCTTTACCTACTGCTATTCTACCAACAGCATCAATCCCAGCTGCTTTACTCACTGTTATTCTACCCACAGCATCAATCCCAACTGCTTTACTCACTGTTATTCTACCACAGCATCAATTCCAACTGCTTTACTCATTGTTATTCTACCCACAGCATCAATCCCAACTGCTTTTCCCACTGTTATTCTACCCACAGCATCAATCCCAACTGCTTTTCCCACTGTTATTCTACCAACAGCATCAATCCGAACTGCTTTTCCCACTGTTTTTCTACCCACAGCATCAATCCCAACTGCTTTACCCACTGTTATTCTACCCACAGCATCAATCCCAACTGCTTTACCTACTGTTATTCTACCCACAGCATCAATCCCAACTGCTTTACCCACTATTATTCTATCCACAGCATCAATCCCAACTGCTTTACCTACTGTTATTCTACCCACAGCATCAAACCCAACTGCTTTACCCACTGTTATTCTACCCACAGCATCAATCCCAACTGCTTTACCCACTGTTATTCTACCCACAGCATCAATCCCAACTGCTTTTCCCACTGTTATTCTACCCACAGCATTAATCCCAACTGCTTTTCCCACTGTTATTCTACCCACAGCATTAATCCCAACTGCTTTACCCACTGTTATTCTACCCACAGCATCAATCCCAATTTCTTTACCCACTGTTATTCTACCCAGAGCATCAATCCCAACTGCTTTTCCCACTGTTATTCTACCCACAGCATCAATCCCAACTGCTTTACCCATTGTTATTCTATCCACAGCATCAATCCCAACTGCTTTACCTACTGTTATTCTACCCACAGCATCAATCCCAACTGCTTTACTCACTGTTATTCTACCCACAGCATCAATCCCAACTGCTTTACCCACTGTTATTCTACCCACAGCATCAATCCCAACTGCTTTACCCACTGTTATTCTACCCACAGCATCAATCCCAACTGCTTTACCCACTGTTATTCTACCCACAGCATCAATCCCAACTGCTTTACCCACTGTTATTCTACCCACAGCATCAATCCCAACTGCTTTACCCACTGTTATTCTACCCACAGCATCAATCCCAACTGCTTTACCCACTGTTATTCTACCCACAGCATCAATCCCAACTGCTTTACCCACTGTTATTCTACCCACAGCATCAATCCCAACTGCTTTTCCCACTGTTATTCTACCCACAGCATCAATCCCAACTGCTTTTCCCACTGTTATTCTACCCACAGCATCAATCCCAACTGCTTTACCCACTGTTATTCTACCCACAGCATCAATCCCAACTGCTTTACCCACTGTTATTCTACCCACAGCATCAATCCCAACTGCTTTACCCACTGTTATTCTACCCACAGCATCAATCCCAACTGCTTTACCCACTGTTATTCTACCCACAGCATCAATCCCAACTGCTTTACCCACTGTTATTCTACCCACAGCATCAATCCCAACTGCTTTACCCACTGTTATTCTACCCACAGCATCAATCCCAACTGCTTTACCCACTGTTATTCTACCCACAGCATCAATCCCAACTGCTTTACCCACTGTTATTCTACCCACAGCATCAATCCCAACTGCTTTACCCACTGTTATTCTACCCACAGCATCAATCCCAACTGCTTTACCCACTGTTATTCTACCCACAGCATCAATCCCAACTGCTTTACCCACTGTTATTCTACCCACAGCATCAATCCCAACTGCTTTACCCACTGTTATTCTACCCACAGCATCAATCCCAACTGCTTTACCCACTGTTATTCTACCCACAGCATCAATCCCAACTGCTTTACCCACTGTTATTCTACCCACAGCATCAATCCCAACTGCTTTTCCCACTGTTATTCTACCCACAGCATCAATCCCAACTGCTTTACCCACTGTTATTCTACCCACAGCATCAATCCCAACTGCTTTACCTACTGTTATTCTACCCACAGCATCAATCCCAACTGCTTTACCCACTGTTATTCTACCCACAGCATCAATCCCAACTGCTTTACCCACTGTTATTCTACCCACAGCATCAATCCCAACTGCTTTACCCACTGTTATTCTACCCACAGCATCAATCCCAACTGCTTTACCCACTGTTATTCTACCCACAGCATCAATCCCAACTGCTTTACCCACTGTTATTCTACCCACAGCATCAATCCCAACTGCTTTACCCACTGTTATTCTACCCACAGCATCAATCCCAACTGCTTTACCCACTGTTATTCTACCCACAGCATCAATCCCAACTGCTTTACCCACTGTTATTCTACCCACAGCATCAATCCCAACTGCTTTACCCACTGTTATTCTACCCACAGCATCAATCCCAACTGCTTTACCCACTGTTATTCTACCCACAGCATCAATCCCAACTGCTTTACCCACTGTTATTCTACCCACAGCATCAATCCCAACTGCTTTACCCACTGTTATTCTACCCACAGCATCAATCCCAACTGCTTTACCCACTGTTATTCTACCCACAGCATCAATCCCAACTGCTTTACCCACTGTTATTCTACCCACAGCATCAATCCCAACTACCCACAGCATCAATCCCAACTGCTTTACCCACTGTTATTCTACCCACAGCATCAATCCCAACTGCTTTACCCACTGTTATTCTACCCACAGCATCAATCCCAACTGCTTTACCCACTGTTATTCTACCCACAGCATCAATCCCAACTGCTTTACCCACTGTTATTCTACCCACAGCATCAATCCCAACTGCTTTACCCACTGTTATTCTACCCACAGCATCAATCCCAACTGCTTTACCCACTGTTATTCTACCCACAGCATCAATCCCAACTGCTTTACCCACTGTTATTCTACCCACAGCATCAATCCCAACTGCTTTACCCACTGTTATTCTACCCACAGCATCAATCCCAACTGCTTTACCCACTGTTATTCTACCCACAGCATCAATCCCAACTGCTTTACCCACTGTTATTCTACCCACAGCATCAATCCCAACTGCTTTACCCACTGTTATTCTACCCACAGCATCAATCCCAACTGCTTTACCCACTGTTATTCTACCCACAGCATCAATCCCAACTGCTTTACCCACTGTTATTCTACCCACAGCATCAATCCCAACTGCTTTACCCACTGTTATTCTACCCACAGCATCAATCCCAACTGCTTTACCCACTGTTATTCTACCCACAGCATCAATCCCAACTGCTTTACCCACTGTTATTCTACCCACAGCATCAATCCCAACTGCTTTACCCACTGTTATTCTACCCACAGCATCAATCCCAACTGCTTTACCCACTGTTATTCTACCCACAGCATCAATCCCAACTGCTTTACCCACTGTTATTCTACCCACAGCATCAATCCCAACTGCTTTACCCACTGTTATTCTACCCACAGCATCAATCCCAACTGCTTTACCCACTGTTATTCTACCCACAGCATCAATCCCAACTGCTTTACCCACTGTTATTCTACCCACAGCATCAATCAACTGCAACTGTTATTCTTTACCCACTGTTATTCTACCCACAGCATCAATCCCAACTGCTTTACCCACTGTTATTCTACCCACAGCATCAATCCCAACTGCTTTACCCACTGTTATTCTACCCACAGCATCAATCCCAACTGCTTTACCCACTGTTATTCTACCCACAGCATCAATCCCAACTGCTTTACCCACTGTTATTCTACCCACAGCATCAATCCCAACTGCTTTACCCACTGTTATTCTACCCACAGCATCAATCACTGTTATTCTAACTGCTTTACCCACTGTTGTTATTCTACCCAAGCATCCCAATTCTATTCCCACAGCATCAATCCCAACTGCTTTACCCACTGTTATTCTACCCACAGCATCAATCCCAACTGCTTTACCCACTGTTATTCTACCCACAGCATCAATCCCAACTGCTTTACCCACTGTTATTCTACCCACAGCATCAATCCCAACTGCTTTACCCACTGTTATTCTACCCACAGCATCAATCCCAACTGCTTTACCCACTGTTATTCTACCCACAGCATCAATCCCAACTGCTTTACCCACTGTTATTCTACCCACAGCATCAATCCCAACTGCTTTACCCACTGTTATTCTACCCACAGCATCAATCCCAACTGCTTTACCCACTGTTATTCTACCCACAGCATCAATCCCAACTGCTTTACCCACTGTTATTCTACCCACAGCATCAATCCCAACTGCTTTACCCACTGTTATTCTACCCACAGCATTAATCCCAACTGCTTTACCCACTGTTATTCTACCCACAGCATCAATCCCAACTGCTTTACCCACTGTTATTCTACCCACAGCATCAATCCCAACTGCTTTACCCACTGTTATTCTACCCACAGCATCAATCCCAACTGCTTTACCCACTGTTATTCTACCCACAGCATCAATCCCAACTGCTTTACCCACTGTTATTCTACCCACAGCATCAATCCCAACTGCTTTACCCACTGTTATTCTACCCACAGCATCAATCCCAACTGCTTTTCCCACTGTTATTCTACCCACAGCATCAATCCCAACTGCTTTACCCATTGTTATTCTATCCACAGCATCAATCCCAACTGCTTTACCTACTGTTATTCTACCCACAGCATCATTCCCAACTGCTTTACCCACTGTTATTCTACCCACAGCATCAATCCCAACTGCTTTACCCACTGTTATTCTACCCACAGCATCAATCCCAACTGCTTTACCCACTGTTATTCTACCCACAGCATCAATCCCAACTGCTTTACCCACTGTTATTCTACCCACAGCATCAATCCCAACTGCTTTACCCACTGTTATTCTACCCACAGCATCAATCCCAACTGCTTTACCCACTGTTATTCTACCCACAGCATCAATCCCAACTGCTTTACCCACTGTTATTCTACCCACAGCATCAATCCCAACTGCTTTACCCACTGTTATTCTACCCACAGCATCAATCCCAACTGCTTTACCCACTGTTATTCTACCCACAGCATCAATCCCAACTGCTTTACCCACTGTTATTCTACCCACAGCATCAATCCCAACTGCTTTACCCACTGTTATTCTACCCACAGCATCAATCCCAACTGCTTTACCCACTGCTATTCTACCCACAGCATCAATCCCAACTGCTTTACCCACTGTTATTCTACCCACAGCATCAATCCCAACTGCTTTACCCACTGTTATTTTACCCACAGCATCAATCCCAACTGCTTTACCCACTGTTATTCTACCCACAGCATCAATCCCAACTGCTTTACCCACTGTTATTCTACCCACAGCATCAATCCCAACTGCTTTACCCACTGTTATTCTACCCACAGCATCAATCCCAACTGCTTTACCCACTGTTATTCTACCCACAGCATCAATCCCAACTGCTTTACCCACTGTTATTCTACCCACAGCATCAATCCCAACTGCTTTACCCACTGTTATTCTACCCACAGCGTCAATCCCAACTGCTTTCACTGTTATTCTACCCACACCATCAATCCCAACTGCTTTACCCACTGTTATTCTACCCACAGCATCAATCCCAACTGCTTTACCCACTGTTATTCTACCCACAGCATCAATCCCAACTGCTTTACCCACTGTTATTCTACCCACAGCATCAATCCCAACTGCTTTACCCACTGTTATTCTACCCACAGCATCAATCCCAACTGCTTTACCCACTGTTATTCTACCCACAGCATCAATCCCAACTGCTTTACCCACTGTTATTCTACCCACAGCATCAATCCCAACTGCTTTACCCACTGTTATTCTACCCACAGCATCAATCCCAACTGCTTTACCCACTGTTATTCTACCCACAGCATCAATCCCAACTGCTTTACCCACTGTTATTCTACCCACAGCATCAATCCCAACTGCTTTACCCACTGTTATTCTACCCACAGCATCAATCCCAACTGCTTTACCCACTGTTATTCAACCCACAGCATCAATCCCAACTGCTTTATTCCCAGTTATTCTACCCACATCAATCCCAACTGCTTTACCCACTGTTATTCTACCCACAGCATCAATCCCAACTGGTTTACCCACTGTTATTCTACCCACAGCATCAATCCCAACTGCCCCACTGTTATTCTACCCACAGCATCAATCCCAACTGCTTTACCCACTGTTATTCTACCCACAGCATCAATCCCAACTGCTTTACCCACTGTTATTCTACCCACAGCATCAATCCCAACTGCTTTACCCACTGTTATTCTACCCACAGCATCAATCCCAACTGCTTTACCCACTGTTATTCTACCCACAGCATCAATCCCAACTGCTTTACCCACTGTTATTCTACCCACAGCATCAATCCCAACTGCTTTACCCACTGTTATTCTACCCACAGCATCAATCCCAACTGCTTTACCCACTGTTATTCTACCCACAGCATCAATCCCAACTGCTTTACCCACTGTTATTCTACCCACAGCATCAATCCCAACTGCTTTACCCACTGTTATTCTACCCACAGCATCAATCCCAACTGCTTTACCCACTGTTATTCTACCCACAGCATCAATCCCAACTGCTTTACCCACTGTTATTCTACCCACAACATCAATCCCAACTGCTTTCCCCACTGTTATTATACCCACAGCATCAATCCCAACTGCTTTTTCCACTGTTATTCTACCCACAGCATCAATCCCAACTGCTTTACCCACTGTTATTCTACCCACAGCATCAATCCCAACTGCTTTACCCACTGTTATTCTACCCACAGCATCAATCCCAACTGCTTTACCCACTGTTATTCTACCCACAGCATCAATCCCAACTGCTTTACCCACTGTTATTCTACCCACAGCATCAATCCCAACTGCTTTACCCACTGTTATTCTACCCACAGCATCAATCCCAACTGCTTTACCCACTGTTATTCTACCCACAGCATCAATCCCAACTGCTTTACCCACTGTTATTCTACCCACAGCATCAATCCCAACTGCTTTACCCACTGTTATTCTACCCACAGCATCAATCCCAACTGCTTTACCCACTGTTATTCTACCCACAGCATCAATCCCAACTGCTTTACCCACTGTTATTCTACCCACAGCATCAATCCCAACTGCTTTACCCACTGTTATTCTACCCACAGCATCAATCCCAACTGCTTTACCCACTGTTATTCTACCCACAGCATCAATCCCAACTGCTTTACCCACTGTTATTCTACCCACAGCATCAATCCCAACTGCTTTACCCACTGTTATTCTACCCACAGCATCAATCCCAACTGCTTTACCCACTGTTATTCTACCCACAGCATCAATCCCAACTGCTTTACCCACTGTTATTCTACCCACAGCATCAATCCCAACTGCTTTACCCACTGTTATTCTACCCACAGCATCAATCCCAACTGCTTTACCCACTGTTATTCTACCCACAGCATCAATCCCAACTGCTTTACCTTTACCCACTGTTATTCTACCCACAGCATTATTGCTTTACCCACTGTTATTCTACCAACAGCATCAATCCCAACTGCTTTACCCACTGTTATTCTACCCACAGCATCAATCCCAACTGCTTTACCCACTGTTATTCTACCCACAGCATCAATCCCAACTGCTTTACCCACTGTTATTCTACCCACAGCATCAATCCCAACTGCTTTACCCACTGTTATTCTACCCACAGCATCAATCCCAACTGCTTTACCCACTGTTATTCTACCCACAGCATCAATCCCAACTGCTTTACCCACTGTTATTCTACCCACAGCATCAATCCCAACTGCTTTACCCACTGTTATTCTACCCACAGCATCAATCCCAACTGCTTTACCCACTGTTATTCTACCCACAGCATCAATCCCAACTGCTTTACCCACTGTTATTACCCACAGCATCAATCCCAACTGCTTTACCCACAGCATCAATCCCAACTGCTTTACCCACTGTTATTCTACCCACAGCATCAAACCCAACTGCTTTTCCCACTGTTATTCTACCCACAGCATCAATCCCAACCACTTTACCCACTGTTATTCTACCCACAGCATCAAACCCAACTGCTTTACCCACTGTTATTCTACCAACAGCATCAATCCCAACTGCTTTACCCACTGTTATTCTACCCACAGCATCAATCCCAACTGCTTTACCCACTGTTATTCTACCCACAGCATCAATCCCAACTGCTTTACCCACTGTTATTCTACCCACTGCATCAATCCCAACCCCTTTACCCACTGTTATTCTACCCACAGCATGAATCCCAACTGCTTTACCCACTGTTATTCTACCCACAGCATCCCAATCCCAACTGCATTTACTGTTATTCTACCCACAGCATCAATCCCAACTGCTTTACCCACTGTTATTCTACCCACAGCATCAATCCCAACTGCTTTACCCACTGTTTTTCTACCCACAGCATCAATCCCAACTGCTTTACCCACTGTTATTCTACCCACAGCATCAATCCCAACTGCTTTACCCACTGTTATTCTACCCACAGCATCAATCCCAACTGCTTTACCCACTGTTATTCTACCCACAGCATCAATCCCAACTGCTTTACCCACTGTTATTCTACCCACAGCATCAATCCCAACTGCTTTACCCACTGTTATTCTACCCACAGCATCAATCCCAACTGCTTTACCCACTGTTATTCTACCCACAGCATCAATCCCAACTGCTTTACCCACTGTTATTCTACCCACAGCATCAATCCCAACTGCTTTACCCACTGTTATTCTACCCACAGCATCAATCCCAACTGCTTTACCTACTGTTATTCTACCCACAGCATCAATCCCAACTGCTTTACCCACTGTTATTCTACCCACAGCATCAATCCCAACTGCTTTACCCACTGTTATTCTACCCACAGCATCAATCCCAACTGCTTTACCCACTGTTATTCTACCCACAGCATCAATCCCAACTGCTTTACCCACTGTTATTCTACCCACAGCATCAATCCCAACTGCTTTACCCACTGTTATTCTACCCACAGCATCAATCCCAACTGCTTTACCCACTGTTATTCTACCCACAGCATCAATCCCAACTGCTTTACCCACTGTTATTCTACCCACAGCATCAATCCCAACTGCTTTACCCACTGTTATTCTACCCACAGCATCAATCCCAACTGCTTTACCCACTGTTATTCTACCCACAGCATCAATCCCAACTGCTTTACCCACTGTTATTCTACCCACAGCATCAATCCCAACTGCTTTACCCACTGTTATTCTACCCACAGCATCAATCCCAACTGCTTTACCCACTGTTATTCTACCCACAGCATCAATCCCAACTGCTTTACCCACTGTTATTCTACCCACAGCATCAATCCCAACTGCTTTACCCACTGTTATTCTACCCACAGCATCAATCCCAACTGCTTTACCCACTGTTATTCTACCCACAGCATCAATCCCAACTGCTTTACCCACTGTTATTCTACCCACAGCATCAATCCCAACTGCTTTACCCACTGTTATTCTACCCACAGCATCAATCCCAACTGCTTTACCCACTGTTATTCTACCCACAGCATCAATCCCAACTGCTTTACCCACCTTTACAGCATCAATCCCAACTGCTTTACCCACTGTTATTCTACCCTCAGCATCAATCCCAACTGCTTTACCCACTGTTATTCTACCCACAGCATCAATCCCAACTGCATCAATCCCAACTGCTTTACCCACTGTTATTCTACCCACAGCATCAATCCCAACTGCTTTACCCACTTTCCCAACTGCTTTACCCACTGTTATTCTACCCACAGCATCAATCCCAACTGCTTTACCCACTGTTATTCTACCCACAGCATCAATCCCAACTGCTTTACCCACTGTTATTCTACCCACAGCATCAATCCCAACTGCTTTACCCACTGTTATTCTACCCACAGCATCAATCCCAACTGCTTTACCCACTGTTATTCTACCCACAGCATCAATCCCAACTGCTTTACCCACTGTTATTCTACCCACAGCATCAATCCCAACTGCTTTACCCACTGTTATTCTACCCACAGCATCAATCCCAACTGCTTTACCCACTGTTATTCTACCCACAGCATCAATCCCAACTGCTTTACCCACTGTTATTCTACCCACAGCATCAATCCCAACTGCTTTACCCACTGTTATTCTACCCACAGCATCAATCCCAACTGCTTTACCCACTGTTATTCTACCCACAGCATCAATCCCAACCCACTGTTATTCTACCCACAGCATCAATCCCAACTGCTTTACCCACTGTTATTCTACCCACAGCATCAATCCCAACTGCTTTACCCACTGTTATTCTACCCACAGCATCAATCCCAACTGCTTTACCCACTGTTATTCTACCCACAGCATCAATCCCAACTGCTTTACCCACTGTTATTCTACCCACAGCATCAATCCCAACTGCTTTACCCACTGTTATTCTACCCACAGCATCAATCCCAACTGCTTTACCCACTGTTATTCTACCCACAGCATCAATCCCAACTGCTTTACCCACTGTTATTCTACCCACAGCATCAATCCCAACTGCTTTACCCACTGTTATTCTACCCACAGCATCAATCCCAACTGCTTTACCCACTGTTATTCTACCCACAGCATCAATCCCAACTGCTTTACCCACTGTTATTCTACCCACAGCATCAATCCCAACTGCTTTACCCACTGTTATTCTACCCACAGCATCAATCCCAACTGCTTTACCCACTGTTATTCTACCCACAGCATCAATCCCAACTGCTTTACCCACTGTTATTCTCTACCCACAGCATCAATCCCAACTGCTTTACCCACTGTTATTCTACCCACAGCATCAATCCCAACTGCTTTACCCACTGTTATTCTACCCACAGCATCAATCCCAACTGCTTTACCCACTGTTATTCTACCCACAGCATCAATCCCAACTGCTTTACCCACTGTTATTCTACCCACAGCATCAATCCCAACTGCTTTACCCACTGTTATTCTACCCACAGCATCAATCCCAACTGCTTTACCCACTGTTATTCTACCCACAGCATCAATCCCAACTGCTTTACCCACTCTTATTCTACCCACAGCATCAATCCCAACTGCTTTACCCACTGTTATTCTACCCACAGCATCAATCCCAACTGCTTTACCCACTGTTATTCTACCCACAGCATCAATCCCAACTGCTTTACTGTTATTCTACCCACAGCATCAATCCCAACTGCTTTCAATCCCAACTGCTTTACCCACTGTTATTCTACCCACAGCATCAATCCCAACTGCTTTACCCACTGTTATTCTACCCACAGCATCAATCCCAACTGCTTTACCCACTGTTATTCTACCCACAGCATCAATCCCAACTGCTTTACCCACTGTTATTCTACCCACAGCATCAATCCCAACTGCTTTACCCACTGTTATTCTACCCACAGCATCAATCCCAACTGCTTTACCCACTGTTATTCTACCCACAGCATCAATCCCAACTGCTTTACCCACTGTTATTCTACCCACAGCATCAATCCCAACTGCTTTACCCACTGTTATTCTACCCACAGCATCAATCCCAACTGCTTTACCCACTGTTATTCTACCCACAGCATCAATCCCAACTGCTTTACCCACTGTTATTCTACCCACAGCATCAATCCCAACTGCTTTACCCACTGTTATTCTACCCACAGCATCAATCCCAACTGCTTTACCCACTGTTATTCTACCCACAGCATCAATCCCAACTGCTTTACCAACTGTTATTCTACCCACAGCATCAATCCCAACTGCTTTACCCACTGTTATTCTACCCACAGCATCAATCCCAACTGCTTTACCCACTGTTATTCTACCCACAGCATCAATCCCAACTGCTTTACCCACTGTTATTCTACCCACAGCATCAATCCCAACTGCTTTACCCACTGTTATTCTACCCACAGCATCAATCCCAACTGCTTTACCCACTGTTATTCTACCCACAGCATCAATCCCAACTGCTTTACCCACTGTTATTCTACCCACAGCATCAATCCCAACTGCTTTACCCACTGTTATTCTACCCACAGCATCAATCCCAACTGCTTTACCCACTGTTATTCTACCCACAGCATCAATCCCAACTGCTTTACCCACTGTTATTCTACCCACAGCATCAATCCCAACTGCTTTACCCACTGTTATTCTACCCACAGCATCAATCCCAACTGCTTTACCCACTGTTATTCTACCCAACACTGCTTTACCCACTGTTATTCTACCCACAGCATCAATCCCAACTGCTTTACCCACTGTTATTCTACCCACAGCATCAATCCCAACTGCTTTACCCACTGTTATTCTACCCACAGCATCAATCCCAACTGCTTTACCCACTGTTTTTCTACCCACAGCATCAATCCCAACTGCTTTACCCACTGTTATTCTACCCACAGCATCAATCCCAACTGCTTTACCCACTGTTATTCTCAATCCCAACTGCTTTACCCACTGTTATTCTACCCACAGCATCAATCCCAACTGCTTTACCCACTGTTATTCTACCCACAGCATCAATCCCAACTGCTTTACCCACTGTTATTCTACCCACAGCATCAATCCCAACTGCTTTACCCACTGTTATTCTACCCACAGAATCAATCCCAACTGCTTTACCAACTGTTATTCTACCCACAGCATCAATCCCAACTGCTTTACCCACTGTTATTCTACCCACAGCATCAATCCCAACTGCTTTACCCACTGTTATTCTACCCACAGCATCAATCCCAACTGCTTTACCCACTGTTATTCTACCCACAGCATCAATCCCAACTGTTTTGCCCACTGTTATTCTACCCACAGCATCAATCCCAACTGCTTTACCCACTGTTATTCTACCCACAGCATCAATCCCAACTGCTTTACCCACTGTTATTCTACCCACAGCATCAATCCCAACTGCTTTACCCACTGTTATTCTACCCACAGCATCAATCCCAACTGCTTTACCCACTGTTATTCTACCCACAGCATCAATCCCAACTGCAACTGTTATTCTACCCACAGCATTCCCAACTGTTATTCTACCCACAGCATCAATCCCAACCACTGTTATTCTACCCACAGCATCAATCCCAACTGCTTTACCCACTGTTATTCTACACACAGCATCAATCCCAACTGCTTTACCCACTGTTATTCTACCCACAGCATCAATCCCAACTGCTTTACCCACTGTTATTCTACCCACAGCATCAATCCCAACTGCTTTACCCACTGTTATTCTACCCACAGCATCAATCCCAACTGCTTTACCCACTGTTATTCTACCCACAGCATCAATCCCAACTGCTTTACCCACTGTTATTCTACCCACAGCATCAATCCCAACTGCTTTACCCACTGTTATTCTACCCACAGCATCAATCCCAACTGCTTTACCCACTGTTATTCTACCCACAGCAATCAACTGCTTTCCCAACTGTTATTCTACCCACAGCATTACTGTTATTCTACCCACAGCATCAATCCCAACTGCTTTACCCACTGTTATTCTACCCACAGCATCAATCCCAACTGCTTTACCCACTGTTATTCTACCCACAGCATCAATCCCAACTGCTTTACCCACTGTTATTCTACCCACAGCATCAATCCCAACTGCTTTACCCACTGTTATTCTACCCACAGCATCAATCCCAACTGCTTTACCCACTGTTATTCTACCCACAGCATCAATCCCAACTGCTTTACCCACTGTTATTCTACCCACAGCATCAATCCCAACTGCTTTACCCACTGTTATTCTACCCACAGCATCAATCCCAACTGCTTTACCCACTGTTATTCTACCCACAGCATCAATCCCAACTGCTTTACCCACTGTTATTCTACCCACAGCATCAATCCCAACTGCTTTACCCACTGTTATTCTACCCACAGCATCAATCCCAACTGCTTTACCCACTGTTATTCTACCCACAGCATCAATCCCAACTGCTTTACCCACTGTTATTCTACCCACAGCATCAATCCCAACTGCTTTACCCACTGTTATTCTACCCACAGCATCAATCCCAACTGCTTTACCCACTGTTATTCTACCCACAGCATCAATCCCAACTGCTTTACCCACTGTTATTCTACCCACAGCATCAATCCCAACTGCTTTATCCCAACCTTTACCCACTGTTATTCTACCCACAGCATCAATCCCAACTGCTTTACCCATTGTTATTCTACCCACAGCATCAATCCCAACTGCTTTACCCACTGTTATTCTACCCACAGCATCAATCCCAACTGCTTTACCCACTGTTATTCTACCCACAGCATCAATCCCAACTGCTTTATCCACTGTTATTCTACCCACAGCATCAATCCCAACTGCTTTACCCACTGTTATTCTACCCACAGCATCAATCCCAACTGCTTTACCCACTGTTATTCTACCCACAGCATCAATCCCAACTGCTTTACCCACTGTTATTCTACCCACAGCATCAATCCCAACTGCTTTACCCACTGTTATTCTACCCACAGCATCAATCCCAACTGCTTTACCCACTGTTATTCTACCCACAGCATCAATCCCAACTGCTTTACCCACTGTTATTCTACCCACAGCATCAATCCCAACTGCTTTACCCACTGTTATTCTACCCACAGCATCAATCCCAACTGCTTTACCCACTGTTATTCTACCCACAGCATCAATCCCAACTGCTTTACCCACTGTTATTCTACCCACAGCATCAATCCCAACTGCTTTACCCACTGTTATTCTACCCACAGCATCAATCCCAACTGCTTTACCCACTGTTATTCTACCCACAGCATCAATCCCAACTGCTTTACCCACTGTTATTCTACCCACAGCATCAATCCCAACTGCTTTATCCACTGTTATTCTACCCACAGCATGAATCCCAACTGCTTTTCCCACTGCTATTCTACCCACAGCATCAATCCCAACTGCTTTACCCACTGTTATTCTACCCACAGCATCAATCCCAACTGCTTTACCCACTGTCATTCTACCCACAGCATCAATCCCAACTGCTTTACCCACTGTTATTCTACCCACAGCATCAATCCCAACTGCTTTACCCACTGTTATTCTACCCACAGCATCAATCCCAACTGCTTTACCCACTGTTATTCTACCCACAGCATCAATCCCAACTGCTTTACCCACTGTTATTCTACCCACAGCATCAATCCCAACTGCTTTACCCACTGTTATTCTACCCACAGCATCAATCCCAACTGCTTTACCCACTGTTATTCTACCCACAGCATCAATCCCAACTGCTTTACCCACTGTTATTCTACCCACAGCATCAATCCCAACTGCTTTACCCACTGTTATTCTACCCACAGCATCAATCCCAACTGCTTTACCCACTGTTATTCTACCCACAGCATCAATCCCAACTGCTTTACCCACTGTTATTCTACCCACAGCATCAATCCCAACTGCTTTACCCACTGTTATTCTACCCACAGCATCAATCCCAACTGCTTTACCCACTGTTATTCTACCCACAGCATCAATCCCAACTGCTTTACCCACTGTTATTCTACCCACAGCATCAATCCCAACTGCTTTACCCACTGTTATTCTACCCACAGCATCAATCCCAACTGCTTTACCCACTGTTATTCTACCCACAGCATCAATCCCAACTGCTTTACCCACTGTTATTCTACCCACAGCATCAATCCCAACTGCTTTACCCACTGTTATTCTACCCACAGCATCAATCCCAACTGCTTTACCCACTGTTATTCTACCCACAGCATCAATCCCAACTGCTTTACCGACTGTTATTCTACCCACAGTATCAATCCCAACTGCTTTCAATCCCAACTGCTTTACCCACTGTTATTCTACCCACAGCATCAATCCCAACTGCTTTAACTGTTATTCTACCCACAGCATCAATCCCAACTGCTTTACACACTGTTATTCTACCCACAGCATCAATCCCAACTGCTTTACCCACTGTTATTCTACCCACAGCATCAATCCCAACTGCTTTACCCACTGTTATTCTACCCACAGCATCAATCCCAACTGCTTTACCCACTGTTATTCTACCCACAGCATCAATCCCAACTGCTTTACCCACTGTTATTCTACCCACAGCATCAATCCCAACTGCTTTACCCACTGTTATTCTACCCACAGCAACAATCCCAACTGCTTTACCCACTGTTATTCTACCCACAGCATCAATCCCAACTGCTTTACCCACTGTTATTCTACCCACAGCATCAATCCCAACTGCTTTACCCACTGTTATTCTACCCACAGCATCAATCCCAACTGCTTTACCCACTGTTATTCTACCCACAGCAACAATCCCAACTGCATCAATCCCAACTGCTTTACCCACTGTTATTCTACCCACAGCATCAATCCCAACTGCTTTACCCACTGTTATTCTACCCACAGCATCAATCCCAACTGCTTTACCCACTGTTATTCTACCCACAGCATCAATCCCAACTGCTTTACCCACTGTTATTCTACCCACAGCATCAATCCCAACTGCTTTACCCACTGTTATTCTACCCACAGCATCAATCCCAACTGCTTTACCCACTGTTATTCTACCCACAGCATCAATCCCAACTGCTTTACCCACTGTTATTCTACCCACAGCATCAATCCCAACTGCTTTACCCACTGTTATTCTACCCACAGCATCAATCCCAACTGCTTTACCCACTGTTATTCTACCCACAGCATCAATCCCAACTGCTTTACCCACTGTTATTCTACCCACAGCATCAATCCCAACTGCTTTACCCACTGTTATTCTACCCACAGCATCAATCCCAACTGCTTTACCCACTGTTATTCTACCCACAGCATCAATCCCAACTGCTTTACCCACTGTTATTCTACCCACAGCATCAATCCCAACTGCTTTACCCACTGTTATTCTACCCACAGCATCAATCCCAACTGCTTTACCCACTGTTATTCTACCCACAGCATCAATCCCAACTGCTTTACCCACTGTTATTCTACCCACAGCATCAACCCCAACTGCTTTACCCACTGTTATTCTACCCACAGCATCAATCCCAACTGCTTTACCCACTGTTATTCTACCCATATCATCAATCCCAACTGCTTTACCCACTGTTATTCTACCCACAGCATCAATCCCAACTGCTTTTTACCCACTGTAATTCTACCCACAGCATCAATCCCAACTGCTTTACCCACTGTTATTCTACCCACAGCATCAATCCCAACTGCTTTACCCACTGTTACTCTACCCACAGCATTAATCCCAACTGCTTTACCCACTGTTATTCTACCCACAGCATCAATCCCAACTGCTTTACCCACTGTTATTCTACCCACAGCATCAATCCCAACTGCTTTACCCACTGTTATTCTACCCACAGCATCAATCCCAACTGCTTTACCCACTGTTATTCTACCCACAGCATCAATCCCAACTGCTTTACCCACTGTTATTCTACCCACAGCATCAATCCCAACTGCTTTACCCACTGTTATTCTACCCACAGCATCAATCCACACTGCTTTACCCACTGTTATTCTACCCACAGCATCAATCCCAACTGCTTTATCCACTGTTATTCTACCCACAGCATCAATCCCAACTGCTTTACCCACTGTTATTCTACCCACAGCATTAATCCCAACTGCTTTACCCACTGTTATTCTACCCACAGCATCAATCCCAACTGCTTTCCCAACTGTTATTCTACCCACAGCTTCAATCCCAACTGCTTTACCCACTGTTATTCTACTCACAGCATCAATCCCAACTGCTTTACCCACTGTTATTCTACCCACAGCATCAATCCCAACTGCTTTACCCACTGTTATTCTACCCACAGCATCAATCCCAACTGCTTTACCCACTGTTATTCTACCCACAGCATCAATCCCAACTGCTTTACCCACTGTTATTCTACCCACAGCATCAATCCCAACTGCTTTACCCACTGTTATTCTACCCACAGCATCAATCCCAACTGCTTTACCCACTGTTATTCTACCCACAGCATCAATCCCAACTGCTTTACCCACTGTTATTCTACCCACAGCATCAATCCCAACTGCTTTACCCACTGTTATTCTACCCACAGCATCAATCCCAACTGCTTTACCCACTGTTATTCTACCCACAGCATCAATCCCAACTGCTTTACCCACTGTTATTCTTCCCACAGCATCAATCACAACTGCTTTACCCACTGTTATTCTACCCACAGCATCAATCCCAACTGCTTTACCCACTGTTATTCTACCCACAGCATCAATCCCAACTGCTTTACCCACTGTTATTCTTCAATCCCAACTGCTTTACCCACTGTTATTCTACCCACAGCATCAATCCCAACTGCTTTACCCACTGTTATTCTACCCACAGCATCAATCCCAACTGCTTTACCCACTGTTATTCTACCCACAGCATCAATCCCAACTGCTTTACCCACTGTTATTCTACCCACAGCATCAATCCCAACTGCTTTACCCACTGTTATTCTACCCACAGCATCAATCCCAACTGCTTTACCCACTGTTATTCTACCCACAGCATCAATCCCAACTGCTTTACCCACTGTTATTCTACCCACAGCATCAATCCCAACTGCTTTACCCACTGTTATTCTACCCACAGCATCAATCCCAACTGCTTTACCCACTGTTATTCTACCCACAGCATCAATCCCAACTGCTTTACCCACTGTTATTCTACCCACAGCATCAATCCCAACTGCTTTACCCACTGTTATTCTACCCACAGCATCAATCCCAACTGCTTTACCCACTGTTATTCTACCCACAGCATCAATCCCAACTGCTTTACCCACTGTTATTCTACCCACAGCAACAATCCCAACTGCTTTACCCACTGTTATTCTACCCACAGCATCAATCCCAACTGCTTTACCCACTGTTATTCTACCCACAGCATCAATCCCAACTGCTTTACCAACTGTTATTCTACCAACAGCATCAATCCCAACTGCTTTTCTGTTACCCACAGCATCAATCCCAACTGCTTTACCCACTGTTATTCTACCCACAGCATCAATCCCAACTGTTATTCTACCCACAGCATCAATCCCAACTACCCACTGTTTTTCTACCCACAGCATCAATCCCAACTGCTTTACCCACTGTTATTCTACCCACAGCATCAATCCCAACTGCTTTACCCACTTTATCCCAACTGCTTTACCCACTGTTATTCTACCCACAGCATCAATCCCAACTGCTTTACCCACTGTTATTCTACCCACAGCATCAATCCCAACTGCTTTACCCACTGTTATTCTACCCACAGCATCAATCCCAACTGCTTTACCCACTGTTATTCTACCCACAGCATCAATCCCAACTGCTTTACCCACTGTTATTCTACCCACAGCATCAATCCCAACTGCTTTACCCACTGTTATTCTACCCACAGCATCAATCCCAACTGCTTTACCCACTGTTATTCTACCCACAGCATCAATCCCAACTGCTTTACCCACTGTTATTCTACCCACAGCATCAATGCCAACTGCTTTACCCACTGTTATTCTACCCACAGCATCAATCCCAACTGCTTTACTCACTGTTATTCTACCCACAGCATCAATCCCAACTGCTTTACCCACTGTTATTCTACCCACAGCATCAATCCCAACTGCTTTACCCACTGTTATTCTACCCACAGCATCAATCCCAACTGCTTTACCCACTGTTATTCTACCCACAGCATCAATCCCAACTGCTTTACCCACTGTTATTCTACCCACAGCATCAATCCCAACTGCTTTACCCACTGTTATTCTACCCACAGCATCAATCCCAAATGCTTTACTGCCCACTGTTATTCTACCCACAGCATCAATCCCAACTGCTTTACCCACTGTTATTCTACCCACAGCATCAATCCCAACTGCTTTACCCACTGTTATTCTACCCACAGCATCAATCCCAACTGCTTTACCCACTGTTACTGCATCAATCCCAACTGCTTTACCCACTGTTACCCACAGCATCAATCCCAACTGCTTTACCCACTGTTATTCTACCCACAGCATCAATCCCAACTGCTTTACCCACTGTTATTCTACCCACAGCATCAATCCCAACTGCTTTACCCACTGTTATTCTACCCACAGCATCAATCCCAACTGCTTTACCCACTGTTATTCTACCCACACCATCAATCCCAACTGCTTTACCCACTGTTATTCTACCCACAGCATCAATCCCAACTGCTTTACCCACTGTTATTCTACCCACAGCATCAATCCCAACTGCTTTACCCACTGTTATTCTACCCACAGCATCAATCCCAACTGCTTTACCCACTGTTATTCTACCCACAGCATCAATCCCAACTGCTTTACCCACTGTTATTCTACCCACAGCATCAATCCCAACTGCTTTACCCACTGTTATTCTACCCACAGCATCAATCCCAACTGCTTTACCCACTGTTATTCTACCCACAGCATCAATCCCAACTGCTTTACCCACTGTTATTCTACCCACAGCATCAATCCCAACTGCTTTACCCACTGTTATTCTACCCACAGCATCAATCCCAACTGCTTTACCCACTGTTATTCTACCCACAGCATCAATCCCAACTGCTTTACCCACTGTTATTCTACCCACAGCATCAATCCCAACTGCTTTACCCACTGTTATTCTACCCACAGCATCAATCCCAACTGCTTTACCCACTGTTATTCTACCCACAGCATCAATCCCAACTGCTTTACCCACTGTTATTCTACCCACAGCATCAATCCCAACTGCTTTACCCACTGTTATTCTACCCACAGCATCAATCCCAACTGCTTTACCCACTGTTATTCTACCCACAGCATCAATCCCAACTGCTTTACCCACTGTTATTCTACCCACAGCATCAATCCCAACTGCTTTACCCACTGTTATTCTACCCACAGCATCAATCCCAACTGCTTTACCCACTGTTATTCTACCCACAGCATCAATCCCAACTGCTTTACCCACTGTTATTCTACCCACAGCATCAATCCCAACTGCTTTACCCACTGTTATTCTACCCACAGCTTCAATCCCAACTGCCCACTGTTATTCTACCCACAGCATCAATCCCAACTGCTTTACCCACTGTTATTCTACCCACAGCATCAATCCCAACTGCTTTACCCACTGTTATTCTACCCACAGCATCAATCCCAACTGCTTTACCCACTGTTATTCTACCCACAGCATCAATCCCAACTGCTTTACCCACTGTTATTCTACCCACAGCATCAATCCCAACTGCTTTACCCACTGTTATTCTACCCACAGCATCAATCCCAACTGCTTTACCCACTGTTATTCTACCCACAGCATCAATCCCAACTGCTTTACCCACTGTTATTCTACCCACAGCATCAATCCCAACTGCTTTACCCACTGTTATTCTACCCACAGCATCAATCCCAACTGCTTTACCCACTGTTATTCTACCCACAGCATCAATCCCAACTGCTTTACCCACTGTTATTCTACCCACAGCATCAATCCCAACTGCTTTACCCACTGTTATTCTACCCACAGCATCAATCCCAACTGCTTTACCCACTGTTATTCTACCCACAGCATCAATCCCAACTGCTTTACCCACTGTTATTCTACCCACAGCATCAATCCCAACTGCTTTACCCACTGTTATTCTACCCACAGCATCAATCCCAACTGCTTTACCCACTGTTATTCTACCCACAGCATCAATCCCAACTGCTTTACCCACTGTTATTCTACCCACAGCATCAATCCCAACTGCTTTACCCACTGTTATTCTACCCACAGCATCAATCCCAACTGCTTTACCCACTGTTATTCTACCCACAGCAGCAATCAACTGCTTCCCAATTCTACCCACAGCATCAACCCCAACTGCTTTACCCACTGTTATTCTACCCACAGCATCAATCCCAACTGCTTTACCCACTGTTATTCTACCCACAGCATCAATCCCAACTGCAATACTCACTGTTATTCTACCCACAGCATCAATTCCAACTGCTTTACCCACTGTTATTCTACCCACAGCATCAATCCCAACTGCTTTACCCACTGTTATTCTACCCACAGCATCAATCCCAACTGCTTTACCCACTGTTATTCTACCCACAGCATCAATCCCAACTGCTTTACCCACTGTTATTCTACCCACAGCATCAATCCCAACTGCTTTACCCACTGTTATTCTACCCACAGCATCAATCCCAACTGCTTTACCAACTGTTATTCTACCCACAGCATCAATCCCAACTGCTTTACCCACTGTTATTCTACCCACAGCATCAATCCCAACTGCTTTACCCACTGTTATTCTACCCACAGCATCAATCCCAACTGCTTTACCCACTGTTATTCTACCCACAGCATCAATCCCAACTGCTTTACCCACTGTTATTCTACCCACAGCATCAATCCCAACTGCTTTACCCACTGTTATTCTACCCACAGCATCAATCCCAACTGCTTTACCCACTGTTATTCTACCCACAGCATCAATCCCAACTGCTTTACCCACTGTTATTCTACCCACAGCATCAATCCCAACTGCTTTACCCACTGTTATTCTACCCACAGCATCAATCCCAACTGCTTTACCCACTGTTATTCTACCCACAGCATCAATCCCAACTGCTTTACCCACTGTTATTCTACCCACAGCATCAATCCCAACTGCTTTACCCACTGTTATTCTACCCACAGCATCAATCCCAACTGCTTTACCCACTGTTATTCTACCCACAGCATCAATCCCAACTGCTTTACCCACTGTTATTCTACCCACAGCATCAATCCCAACTGCTTTACCCACTGTTATTCTACCCACAGCATCAATCCCAACTGCTTTACCCACTGTTATTCTACCCAATCCCAGCTTTACCCACATATCCCAACTGCTTTACCCACCACTGCATTATTACCCACTATTCCCACAGCATCAATCCCAACTGCTTTACCCACTGTTATTCTACCCACAGCATCAATCCCAACTGCTTTACCCACTGTTATTCTACCCACAGCATCAATCCCAACTGCACAGCATTCCCAACTGCCCACTGTTATTCTACCCACAGCATCAATCCCAACTGCTTTACCCACTGTTATTCTACCCACAGCATCAATCCCAACTGCTTTACCCACTGTTATTCTACCCACAGCATCAATCCCAACTGCTTTACCCACTGTTATTCTACCCACAGCATCAATCCCAACTGCTTTACCCACTGTTATTCTACCCACAGCATCAATCCCAACTGCTTTACCCACTGTTATTCTACCCACAGCATCAATCCCAACTGCTTTACCCACTGTTATTCTACCCACAGCATCAATCCCAACTGCTTTACCCACTGTTATTCTACCCACAGCATCAATCCCAACTGCTTTACCCACTGTTATTCTACCCACAGCATCAATCCCAACTGCTTTACCCACTGTTATTCTACCCACAGCATCAATCCCAACTGCTTTACCCACTGTTATTCTACCCACAGCATCAATCCCAACTGCTTTACCCACTGTTATTCTACCCACAGCATCAATCCCAACTGCTTTACCCACTGTTATTCTACCCACAGCATCAATCACAACTGCTTTACCTACTGTTATTCTACCCACAGCATCAATCACAACTGCTTTACCCACTGTTATTCTACCCACAGCATCAATCCCAACTGCTTTACCCACTGTTATTCTACCCACAGCATCAATCCCAACTGCTTTACCCACTGTTATTCTACCCACAGCATCAATCCCAACTGCTTTACCCACTGTTATTTCTATCCCCCTTTACAGTTATTCTATCAATCAATCCCAACTGCTTTACCCACTGTTATTCTACCCACAGCATCAATCCCAACTGCTTTACCCACTGTTATTCTACCCACAGCATCAATCCCAACTGCTTTACCCACTGTTATTCTACCCACAGCATCAATCCCAACTGCTTTACCCACTGTTATTCTACCCACAGCATCAATCCCAACTGCTTTACCCACTGTTATTCTACCCACAGCATCAATCCCAACTGCTTTACCCACTGTTATTCTACCCACAGCATCAATCCCAACTGCTTTACCTACTGTTATTCTACCCACAGCATCAATCCCAACTGCTTTACCCACTGTTATTCTACCCACAGCATCAATCCCAACTGCTTTACCCACTGTTATTCCCAACTGCTTTACCCACTGTTATTCTACCCACAGCATCAATCCCAACTGCTTTACCCACTGTTATTCTACCCACAGCATCAATCCCAACTGCTTTAGCAACTGTTATTCTACTGTTATTCTACCCACAGCATCAATCCCAACTGCTTTACCCACTGTTATTCTACCCACAGCATCAATCCCAACTGCTTTACCCACTGTTATTCTACCCACAGCATCAATCCCAACTGCTTTACCCACTGTTATTCTACCCACAGCATCAATCCCAACTGCTTTACCCACTGTTATTCTACCCACAGCATCAATCCCAACTGCTTTACCCACTGTTATTCTACCCACAGCATCAATCCCAACTGCTTTACCCACTGTTATTCTACCCACAGCATCAATCCCAACTGCTTTACCCACTGTTATTCTACCCACAGCATCAATCCCAACTGCTTTACCCACTGTTATTCTACCCACAGCATCAATCCCAACTGCTTTACCCACTGTTATTCTACCCACAGCATCAATCCCAACTGCTTTACCCACTGTTATTCTACACACAGCATCAATCCCAACTGCTTTACCCACTGTTATTCTACCCACAGCATCAATCCCAACTGCTTTACCCACTGTTATTCTACCCACAGCATCAATCCCTTTAACTGTTATTCTACCCACAGCTTCAATCCCAACTGCTTTACCCACTGTTATTCTACCCACAGCATCAATCCCAACTGCTTTACCCACTGTTATTCTACCCACAGCATCAATCCCAACTGCTTTACCCACTGTTATTCTACCCACAGCATCAATCCCAACTGCTTTACCCACTGTTATTCTACCCACAGCATCAATCCCAACTGCTTTACCCACTGTTATTCTACCCACAGCATCAATCCCAACTGCTTTACCCACTGTTATTCTACCCACAGCATCAATCCCAACTGCTTTACCCACTGTTATTCTACCCACAGCATCAATCCCAACTGCTTTACCCACTGTTATTCTACCCACAGCATCAATCCCAACTGCTTTACCCACTGTTATTCTACCCACAGCATCAATCCCAACTGCTTTACCCACTGTTATTCTACCCACAGCATCAATCCCAACTGCTTTACCCACTGTTATTCTACCCACAGCATCAATCCCAACTGCTTTACCCACTGTTATTCTACCCACAGCATCAACCCAAACTGCTTTACCCACTGTTATTCTACCCACAGCATCAATCCCAACTGCTTTACCCACTGTTATTCTACCCACAGCATCAATCCCAACTGCTTTACCCACTGTTATTCTACCCACAGCATCAATCCCAACTGCTTTACCCACTGTTATTCTACCCACAGCATCAATCCCAACTGCTTTACCCACTGTTATTCTACCCACAGCATCAATCCCAACTGCTTTACCCACTGTTATTCTACCCACAGCATCAATCCCAACTGCTTTACCCACTGTTATTCTACCCACAGCATCAATCCCAACTGCTTTACCCACTGTTATTCTACCCACAGCATCAATCCCAACTGCTTTACCCACTGTTATTCTACCCACAGCATCAATCCCAACTGCTTTACCCACTGTTATTCTACCCACAGCATCAATCCCAACTGCTTTACCCACTGTTATTCTACCCACAGCATCAATCCCAACTGCTTTACCCACTGTTATTCTACCCACAGCATCAATCCCAACTGCTTTACCCACTGTTATTCTACCCACAGCATCAATCCCAACTGCTTTACCCACTGTTATTCTACCCACAGCATCAATCCCAACTGCTTTACCCACTGTTATTCTACCCACAGCATCAATCACAACTGCTTTACCCACTGTTATTCTACCCACAGCATCAATCCCAACACTGTTATTCTACCCACAGCATCAATCCCAACTGCTTTACCCACTGTTATTCTACCCACAGCATCAATCCCAACTGCTTTACCCACTGTTATTCTACCCACAGCATCAATCCCAACTGCTTTACCCACTGTTATTCTACCCACAGCATCAATCCCAACTGCTTTACCCACTGTTATTCTACCCACAGCATCAATCCCAACTGCTTTACCCACTGTTATTCTACCCACAGCATCAATCCCAACTGCAATACTCACTGTTATTCTACCCACAGCATCAATTCCAACTGCCCACTGTTATTCTACCCACAGCATCAATCCCAACTGCTTTACCCACTGTTATTCTACCCACAGCATCAATCCCAACTGCTTTACCCACTGTTATTCTACCCACAGCATCAATCCCAACTGCTTTACCCACTGTTATTCTACCCACAGCATCAATCCCAACTGCTTTACCCACTGTTATTCTACCCACAGCATCAATCCCAACTGCTTTACCCACTGTTATTCTACCCACAGCATCAATCCCAATTGCTTTACCCACTGTTATTCTACCCACAGCATCAATCCCAACTGCTTTACCCACTGTTATTCTACCCACAGCATCAATCCCAATTGCTTTACCCACTGTTATTCTACCCACAGCATCAATCCCAACTGCTTTACCCACTGTTATTCTACCCACAGCATCAATCCCAACTGCTTTACCCACTGTTATTCTACCCACAGCATCAATCCCAACTGCTTTACCCACTGTTATTCTACCCACAGCATCAATCCCAACTGCTTTACCCACTGTTATTCTACCCACAGCATCAATCCCAACTGCTTTACCCACTGTTATTCTACCCACAGCATCAATCCCAACTGCTTTACCCACTGTTATTCTACCCACAGCATCAATCCCAACTGCTTTACCCACTGTTATTCTACCCACAGCATCAATCCCAACTGCTTTACCCACTGTTATTCTACCCACAGCATCAATCCCAACTGCTTTACCCACTGTTATTCTACCCACAGCATCAATCCCAACTGCTGTTATTCTTTCCCAACTGCCCACTGTTATTCTACCCACAGCATCAATCCCAACTGCTTTACCCACTGTTATTCTACCCACAGCATCAATCCCAACTGCTTTACCCACTGTTATTCTACCCACAGCATCAATCCCAACTGCTTTACCCACTGTTATTCTACCCACAGCATCAATCCCAACTGCTTTACCCACTGTTATTCTACCCACAGCATCAATCCCAACTGCTTTACCCACTGTTATTCTACCCACAGCATCAATCCCAACTGCTTTACCCACTGTTATTCTACCCACAGCATCAATCCCAACTGCTTTACCCACTGTTATTCTACCCACAGCATCAATCCCAACTGCTTTAGCCACTACCCACAGCATTCCCAACTGCTTTCTACCCACAGCATCAATCCCAACTGCTTTACCCACTGTTATTCTACCCATATCATCAATCCCAACTGCTTTACCCACTGTTATTCTACCCACAGCATCAATCCCAACTGCTTTACCCTCTGTTATTCTTCCCACAGCATCAATCCCAACTGCTTTACCCACTGTTATTCTACCCACAGCATCAATCCCAACTGCTTTACCCACTGTTATTCTACCCACAGCATCAATCCCAACTGCTTTACCCACTGTTATTCTACCCACAGCATCAATCCCAACTGCATCAATCCCAACTGCTTTACCCACTGTTGTTCTACCCACAGCATCAATCCCAACTACTTTACCCACTGTTATTTATTCTACCCACAGCATCAATCCCAACTGCTTTACCCACTGTTATTCTACCCACAGCATCAATCCCAACTGCTTTACCCACTGTTATTCTACCCACAGCATCAATCCCAACTGCTTTACCCACTGTTATTCTTCCCACAGCTTCAATCACAACTGCTTTACCCACTGTTATTCTACTCACAGCATCAATCCCAACTGCTTTACCCACTGTTATTCTTCCCACAGCTTCAATCACAACTGCTTTACCCACTGTTATTCTACCCACAGCATCTCGCAAGTCAGAGTTTGACTGGACACTTTACAATTGAATAATCCACAAGGACATTAGGAAATATTTATTCACGTTAATAGTTGTTAACAACTTGGGAGAAGTAAACAATGACATAGTTGAATTTTTCTCCATTCAGAGGCATAAAAAAAACTTCTACTGGTGTTGTTTTACGAGGCCAGAGCAAGAGCTGGAGCTCATCTCCCCAAAGCTCAAATAGATATTAACACAAAGATAATTACACACACATGTGCACATAACAAAGATAATTACACACACATGTGCACATAACAAAGATAATTACACACATATGTGCACATAACAAAGATAATTACACACACATGTGCACATAACAAAGATAATTACACACACATGTGCACATAACAAAGATAATTACACACACATGTGCACATATAGATGACATTTTATATGCTCGTGTTTGGACTTTTTGGAATTATAAGAACACAATGAGTTTTTTAATTTTGTCAATATTAACACTATTCCATATATTTAGTCACATCACAAATTGTTGTATAGGTGTGTGGTAATTGTGGTAGATGTTCTTGCTGAGGGTCAACAAGACAGTAGTACAGTCAAAAGTTATAAAGAAGAATATCAGAGACTTGGTAAGAAGGAAGAGAGAGAGATGTCTGCTTCAGATGCTGTGGGGTCGAGGCGCCAGACAGGTGACCAACACTCTGATAAACACAATATATATGTGGCTGCAGTTATATCTCCAGTAAGGTTATAATGCTGTTGTTATTTGTTCATTGCGGCAGTGAACAGTAGTGTATTGATAATGACTATAATAATTACTGCATACACTATACACACTTGAAATTCAGTGAATTTGGCGATGAGTTGAAATTGTTTATCAGTGACAAATTATACTTGTGTCAAATACTTGATAAAACTGTTTTAATATTCTTCTTATAAAAGCTTGGCCGATGGAGGTATGCCTTGTGTCGGATTTCTGGCCGCCCACTATTTTGACCCCAGAAGGGGCTCGGCGGATGTAAAGGAGCAGGCACGCAGTCTTTCACTTCTTGATGTTGTTGACAACAAACCAGTTGCAATTTGCAAGCACATTTCCCTAAACTCTTGCAGTGGATCAATTATTCTTCCACATACACTGAACAACACAACTTTCTCACTTGTATTTACGACATTCTGGTGCATCTCAAGCTCCAGAATCTCCCGATAATTAAAGTTGACACTTACATACTACCTGCCCATGGGCAGAGGCGTTATCCTTGCAATATAGCAAGGCTCTCTTGTGACAGCCTTGAACTGGCTCCCTCTGTTTAAGTAGCGGGGCAATGCCTATATGTGCAGGAGGTGATCCCTATCCTGCAATGATCTCGAAAATGGTGGCACTTCGGCTCATCCGGAGAAATATTGTAGGTCAGAGGCAGAATGGCCTGTATGTGTTGCTACTGATAATAGCAGTCCATCCTGCAGCCACCCTCCCTCTTGCCTTAACTGGCAAGAGGTGCACCCTGCCTATTCTCGCCATTGACCAATTTTCATAAGAGAAAGGGACAAAGGACTTCTCTTACGCTATGGCAGTTTTCCATCTCCGTCTCAAAGGGGGACTTCCACGTCTCCCTTATTCCAGGGTCGCTAGACGGCCCCAGACTTCGGTGATGCCTGCTTCCACAATAATCTTTGTGCCCCCTACTCCCGCATTCAGCTCAGTGTTCAACCCTTTTACGGTCCTGGGGTTCGAGGTTCCAATTTCATCATATCTTATTGTCCCTACTTTTTCACCTTACTACTCACATGTTCCAACATCTCAACGATCCTTTCAATCTAAACTGACACCACACATCCCTTCTTCTCCACAGTCTACATCTTCATTTACGTCCAAACCTCCTTCAACCCCCACCACATGACATAGCCAAACATTCTTCTCTCCCTGTCTCTACATCTAGGCCTTTATCTCAAGATGCATCTGATACTGTTGTGGAGGACTATCCGCCCCGAGCACAGTTACTCCCTCGTCTGTCCCTCCAGGAACTTCTACTGGCCAAGACACCTCTATCCCTTTTTAGATGTCTTCCGTTGTATCTTCACTTTTTACCCAAATTATACTTTCTTCCTCCACCACCAAGCTCTCTCTTCCTTCTCTCTCATCCACTTTTATCAAGGAGACAACACCTATGAGGGAAACTTGTCAACCTCCCTGACATTTTCCATTCTCACCTTCTGCGCATTTCTTCACATCGACTTTCTTGACGTCGTCCCAATACTTCACTCCTTACTAGTTTCCCATTGCCTCTGCATGTTGACTCCACTGACCTTTCTGATCTGTAGACAACTGCAAAATGTTACTGTTATGCTCTCTTAGCCGGTCATGGTTTATTTAAGTGGAATATTCAAGGCTTCAGGGATAATTGGGGAGAGCTTCAGGCATTGCCCTCCCCGTTTTCTCCTGTTTGTCTGTTTGCAATAACAAAAATTGAGCTCCGCTGTTTTTCGTCCCATTTCCGGCTATATCTTATTACAGTCATTGGATCCATCTCCCGATGTAATTTTTAATAGAAGTGTATTTCTCATATGCCATGGTATACAATATTCTCAGGTTCTTGTCCGTACTTCGCTGCATTACACTGCAACCCACATCTACTTAAACAAGTGGTATATAGTCTGCACTTTGCATCTTTCCCCTACTCGGTCATCATGTATTCCGGATTTGGCATCTCTGACTTCTCCCTTATCTCTTCCTCCTCCTCCTCTCTTCTTATTAGATTTTAAACCAGTGAATTTATGTATCATGATGAATATGTCTTAAACCAGTGAATTTATGTATCATGATGAATATGTCTTAAACCAGTGAATTTATGTATCATGATGAATATGTCTTAAACCAGTGATTTTATGTATTATGATGAATATGTCTTAAACCAGTGATTTTATGTATCATGATGAATATGTCTTAAACCAGTGAATTTATGTATCATGATGAATATGTCTTAAACCAGTGATTTTATGTATCATGATGAATATGTCTTAAACCAGTGAATTTATGTATCATGATGAATATGTCTTAAACCAGTGATTTTATGTTTCATGATGAATATGTCTTAAACCAGTGAATTTATGTATCATGATGAATATGTCTTAAACCAGTGAATTTATGTATCATGATGAATATGTCTTAAACCAGTGAATTTATGTATCATGATGAATATGTCTTAAACCAGTGATTTTATGTATTATGATGAATATGTCTTAAACCAGTGATTTTATGTATCATGATGAATATGTCTTAAACCAGTGAATTTATGTATCATGATGAATATGTCTTAAACCAGTGATTTTATGTTTCATGATGAATATGTCTTAAACCAGTGAATTTATGTATCATGATGAATATGTCTTAAACCAGTGAATTTATGTATCATGATGAATAAATGTTTATGATGAATATGTGTATCATGATGAATATGTATTATTGTAAAACTTGAGTTAGTATACTCATAGTATAACCAATCTTTTACAAGTGTTACTTAATACAGTAGAGTACATGATATTGGTAAGTACTGAGTTACTATTGTATCTGGCAGCCTGGTGCATAAAGCTCTCGCTTCACATGGCGAGGGTCTGGGCTCGATTCCCAGCCAGGGTAGAAACGTTGAGCGTGTTTCATTACACTTGTTATCTATGTTCTCCATCAGCAAACTAGGTACCTGGGTGTTAGTGGACTGAGACACTGACCTAATTTGTGGGAAATGCTCAGCATAACAAGGGGCTTTCTATGTAGTAGTAAGTCACTGATGTCAACTCTGATCTGTATACCTTGTACATGTACTTGTATATCTTGTACATTACTTGTAGTAAATAAAGATTTTTTTTCAACAAGTCGGTCGTCTCCCACCAAGGCAGGGTGACCCAAAAAGAAAGAAAATCCCCAAAAAGAAAATACTTTCATCATCATTCAACACTTTCACCACACTCACACATAATCACTGTTTTTGCAGAGGTGCTCAGAACACAACAGTTTAGAAGCATATACCTTAGGGTCAGGCAGCCCTGTGTCAGCTTTCAGGGACACTACTCTTCCTTTAAAACCCTAGAAAAAGGCCCGCCACAAGGAGGTGTGCTCAGTCCTACCCTGTTTAACGTCCTTATGCAGGAACTTATGAGCCTTCCCTTTCATAGGGGTACACAGCTCCTAAGCTATGCTGATGATCTTGCACTAGTAGTGAATGGTAAAGGCAATATGGAGCGACAGACTCAGAGAGCTTTGGACCTAATAACGCAGTCTAGCTAGGAACTAGGCCTCAAGATGTCTGCCGAGAAATCTCTTGCAATGATGTTCAAGGGACCAGATCTTGTGAATAGATTATGTATCCAGGATATAGAACTTGAGCGGACTTGGGAATCTACATTGATTGATGTAAAGCTGACCTTTCAGAAACAGGCCGAGTATGTCAGATCTCGTGCTCTACTCAGACTCAACGCCATGAGAGCCATGACGAGGCACCGTGCAGGGGTGAGCAAAGATGTACTTCGCTTGTACTATATACAAGCTATATGCTCTCTCATCGAATACGGTGCACCAGCGTTGGCTCATCTCTTCCCACAGAGCAGGCAAAGGGTGGAGGTCGTACAAAACCAAGCGATAAGAACTATGCTTGGGGCCTCCATCTGGACCAACACAGTATGTCTCAGATCTGAGGAGCGGCTTCCTTCCCTGGCTGACAGGGTAAGATACATAAACGCCTGCAAAGAAGCCACTATTCTGCACCGGCAGCAAGGTACCCCACTAAGAATACAGATATTGACAACCATGAAACAAGATCCAACTACTCCTGTATTCGTTCGTTTTGTGCTGCTGGGCGGAAGCTGCTACCTATGCAACTACTCTTTGAGAAGAGTTGTGACCTTCCTGTTGCTGGGTATCATCCACCACCTCCCTGGCGCCCAGATCCAGCCGATGTTTGTGTCATGCAGCTACCCATCTCTAAGCGTCTCTGCAGTCAAGACACCCTCAGCAATCATGCTGAGACAAGCATGGCACTGGCAGAGGGAGGCACATGTTCAGTGCATTTCACAGATGGTTCTGTCGACCCTGACAGGAAGAGAGCTGCAGCTGGACTGTACCACAATGGTCACACACAAGGCTGGCGACTCCCTGACCGCTGCACGATCCTTCAAGCTGACCTGGTGGCGATTCAGCAGGCATTGTCACATGCCCTACATCGACTCCGACCTGTTATACATGTTGACTCCACCTCTGCAATCAATCAATCAATCAATCAATATATATATATATATATATATATATATATATATATATATATATATATATATATATATATATGGGGAAGTGGAATAGAATTCTTCCTCCGTAAGCCATGCGTGTTGTAAGAGGCGACTAAAATGCCGGGAGCAAGGGGCTAGTAACCTCTTCTCCTGTATATATTACTAAATGTAAAAGGAGAAACTTTCGTTTTTCCTTTTGGGCCACCCTGCCTTGGTGGGATACGGCCGATGTGTTGAAAGAAAGAATATATATATATATATATATATATATATATATATATATATATATATATATATATATATATATATATATATATATATATATATATATATATATATATATATATATGTATATGCAATAAGATCACAGTAAACAGGTGATTTTAGAATATGCAAAACAACCACTGTGAAAGAATAGATAAGTTTCAAGCGCTTTCGTGACTACTCATATTATCAAGGAACAATGAAAGTAAAGCATCAAAGGAAGGTATATAAAGGGGTAGCCCACACCTCAGTATCAGATTCCACAACAATGAAACACCTGACGTGAGACAGCAGGCCCGCCGACCGAACTAGACAGGTCCTTCATACAACCCACCAACAAACTATTCTACCCAAGAAATAAGAAATTTAAAAAATTATTATTTGTCCAATGTATTATTAAATTCTTCCCAAATTCTATTAATTATAAATGGATCTAATATATATAAACCAAAGGAAATACTCATATTATTGTCAAAACTGCTTTTTATGAAACAAGATTCAATTATATTCCTGTCAACCATGGACTTGCTTGATACGACTTTCTCAACTTTTTGAAAATCAATTGGATGGTTAAAATCTCTCACATGAATAAATAGAGCATTGGAATCTTGTCCAGTTCTAATGCTATATTTATGTTGTTTTAATCTTAGTTCGAGACTTTTACCAGTTTGACCGTAATAAACTTTATCACAAATTTTACAAGGAATCTTATAGACACATCCGTCAGCATTTTGGGGGGAATTCTTTATCAAAAGTTTTTTACTGTATCAAGATTTTTAAATACAACTTTGATATTAAAAGTCTTAAGAAGAGAAGGCATTTCAACCAAGTTTTCATGGTAAGGGAGAACCAACATATTTTTAGTTGAATAAGGTTGGTTGTCCCTTTTTGGACTGTAAAAAGTATTTCGAGCAACTTTAAAAGATTTATCAATTACATTTCTTGGGTATTTCAAATCATACCTATTTCATAAATTTTGGAAATTTTCTCATCTATGAACTCTGGACTACAAATACGTTAGTTTAATATGTTTATTATGCACCCCATACCCATCCTGTGGGCGGTAGTCAAAAGATTACAGAGGTACATAATTGGTCCAGGGACTGGACTCCAAAGTTTTGATAGCTGAGCAAGTTACAGAGGTAATGAACTCACAATTTACAAAGCCAATGAACTCACAATTTACAAAGGTAATGAACTCCAGGTAGGTCTGGTCACAATCATGACAAGTTACAAAGGTATTTACAGATTACAGAGGTACGTAATGGGTCCAGGGACTGGGCCCCCAAAGTTTTGATAGCTGAACTAGGTACAAAGGTATTGAGCTCACAAGTTACAAAGGTAATGAATTCTGTAAGAATGGTTACTTACGTTTATACATGGCTACAATCATGAACAAATTATAGTGTAATGAGCAATTCACACTTCCACACCCGGTCACAACTGTAGTGAGTTATTGGTGCAAATATTGATTGTTGAGTCACACACACACACACACACACACACACACACACACACACACACACACACAGACACACATACACACACTCGTGGAGGAGTCAGGCGGTTCGAGCTTGTGTTTTGGTGGTAATTTCTGACTGTGCCATAAGGAATAGAGTGTGGGATACAGGCGTGTGCACGCATAAGAGTGCATATAATCACTTAAGCCCCGAAAAAAGGAAATATAAGTGATCACAGAAAAGAAAACAAAGGAAATAGTGACTGTTTAGTCGGGGCCGTTGGAAGGGTGAACGGTTGTGTCAGACCTAAATAGTGTTGCCATAATAACGCAGTGGGATATTTGAAGAATAAGTGCAACTCAAGACCAGGAAGATAAGAGATATGTATAGATGTGTCATTAAATACAGTGAGTGAGTGAAAAAATTAGAAGAGCTAGAGACTATAGTGCATACAGGAAGTTAGTGGAAAAATTACCGAGAAGCATCAAACATCAACTTCTGGGACAGGACAGACCGGCAACGTTACTCCACTGCCAGCCGCAAGTAATATTCACCTAGTTTGAGTTGCATGGGATCAATAGTACCTGTCTCTAGCTGGAATTGGAGGTCACTCTCCTCGAGCTATCAGAATTAGAATAAGCAGCATTTACTGGCATTTAATAGAATTTAGAGGTAGCGGCATATAGGCGAAGCCTAGTGTATTTATTTTTGAATGTAATTTTAAGCTCATAAGACAGTACAGTGGGAACCAAGAGATCGGGTACATATACAATACATATGTAGTACATACGTGGGAAATAAGGACTGTTTACATAAACATATGCACACACACTAGGTGAGGACAGCTCTGCTGTTAGGCACTTGAATAGCTGTAGCACACACACATACACACACACACACACACACACACACACACACACACACACACACACACACACACACACACACACACACACACACACACACATACAGACACACACACACACACACACATATACATTATTTTACACCTTCCTTTGAAGTGACCCTATAACCCTTCCTTTCCCCTACATCTCTCTCCCTCTCCTCTCTCTTCCTCTCTCTCTCTCTCTCTCTCTCTCTCTCTCTCTTTTTTTTTTTTTTTTTTTTTTTTTACACAGGGTTTGACAAGGTTTTAAGGATCCCTAGCTTTATTGACAGCTATATTACAGGTTAAGGATTCCTAACTTTATTGGCAAGTTTAAGAGCTGTTACCTACATCAGCTCATTTGAAAGCATTTTTATTATGAGACATACAAGTACGGGACAGGATGAAGTTGGAGCCATCTGTGGGCCAGCATTTTCATTTGATCAACTGACTTTATCTCGTTGATATCATTATGCTGTACGAATGTGTTCCATACTCGAGTCATCCTGGGTATGTATGATCTCAGATGGAGTGATGTTCTGGAGAAGGGTACAGCCAGAGTGAAGTTGCTGCTTTCTGCCCGTCTTGTGGCATAAAAGCTTGTTTCACGCTGTCCTCGAAGTGGATCCAATGTGGTATTTTGACAATATTGGCCTTGTACATAACAGTAAGGCCACCCACATCCCTCCTATGTTGAAGGCTCTCTCTCTCTCTCTCTCTCTCTCTCTCTCTCTCTCTCTCTCTCTCTCTCTCTCTCTCTCTCTCTCTCTCTCTCTCTTTCTCTCTCCCCTTTCTCTCATCTTCTCTCTCTTCCTCTATCTCTTCCTCTCTCTCTTCCTCTCACTCTTTCTCTCTTCCTCTCTCTCTCCCTCTCCCTCTCTCTCTTCCTCTCTTACTCTCTGTCTTCCTCTTCTTTTATCTCTCTCTCTCTTCCCTTGTCACTCCCCCCTCTCTCTTACCTTTTCCCTCTCTCTCACTTTCTCCCCCTTTTTCCCTTCTTTTCCCCTCCTTCTAGGCTCCCCTTCTCTCTCTCCCTATCTCTCACTCTCTCCCCCTTTTTCTTTTTCTCTTTCTCTCTCTCTTTCACTAAAAAAAAATGGTTGGGACTTGCAGAAATCAGGGATCAGATGACAATTGTACTGGTAGGGAGGAATGGATGGAGGAACAGTGGAAAAGGATAGAGCAAGAATGGGAGAGAAAATTAGGAGAGCTTTCTGAAAAAATGGAGAAAGAGCTCTCTGTGAAATGGGAAAAGAGGTTGGAAAAGGAGACGAAGAATTGGGAGGCACAAGTCGAAACTGCAGTAGCCCGGGTAAAGGTCCTAGAATTTGAGGTAAACAGGCTGAAGCAAGTCTCAGGGGAAGTGACCAGAGAAGACACACCATACGAAGATGAGAGGCTGAACAGGAAGGAAGGAGATATGAATTATGCTAAGGTCATATCAGCCTGCAAAGAAGGGCCAGGGAGTGGAAGGGAAGAGCAGATGGGTGCAGATGGAGAGGGAGATAGGTCGAATGCTGAGGCACAACCATGCTACCAAGAGCCACTGGAAAAATCAAGGGAGAAAGTGACCACATACAGACAAGAACCAGAGTCACAGAGGGAGAGGCAATGGGAGAAGGAAAGGGCAAAATCAGTGATTATCCATGGGCTTCGGGAGAGAGAGGAAAGGACACACACTGAAAGACGGCAGGAAGAAAGAAAGGAGATTGAGAAAATCATCATGGAAATACGGGGAGAAGACATGGATGAGATTGTAAATTTTCAGAGAATAGGGGGGTACTTGAAGGGGAGAAACCGACCGATCAAGCTGATTCTCAGGACAGAAACAGTGCGGAACAGGATCCTCCAAGAGAAACCACGGTTGAAAAGCTCGGAAGAGTACAAGAAGGTGTTCCTAGACAGAGACAGAACACAAACAGAGAGACAGCAGCTGAGGGAGAGGACAAAAAAGCGAAAGGAGCTAGGAAAGGAGACAAGGATGGAACCAGCAGAGGTCAGTCAGAGCAGAACGGAGCAGCAAGGGCAAGCACACACACAACTATCCTCAGAACCCCACAACCTATCACACCATCCCAACACACAATACAATCCATACCCACAGCTTCCACCCAACCCCCAACCATAGAATCCCACAGTATGCTACCAGGTCTCCCACCCCCACAGGCCCCCCAAACCACAGTGTTGGAAAGGAAACTGAAGGTATGGTACACAAACGCTGATGGAATAACAAACAAGTGGGAGGAGTGGCACGAAAGAGTCAAAGAGGCATCACCAGACATCATAGCGATCACAGAAATCAAGCTTACAGGTATGATAACAGATGCCATCTTTCTAGTGGGATACCAGATCCTGAGAAAAGACAGAAGGAACAGGGGGGGTGGAGGAGTGGCATTGCTGATCAAACACCGATGGAATTTTGATGAGCTGGAGAGAGGAGATAGCGGAGAAGAAACTGATTACATAGCGGGAACGCTTCACTCTGGTGGTCCCAAGGTGATAATTGCAGTGATGTATAACCCACCACAGAACAGCAAAAGGCCAAGGCAAGAGTATGACGAGAGCAATAGAGCGATGGTTGACACACTGGCTGCAGTGGCGAGAAGAGCTCATGCATGCAGGGCAAAGCTCCTGATCATGGGCGACTTTAACCACAAGGAGATCGAATGGGAGAACTTGGAGCCACATAGGGGCCAAGATACATGGAGGGCTAAGATGATGGAGGTGGTACTGGAAAACTTCATGTACCAACACGTAAGGGACACTACAAGAGAGAGAGGAGAGGATGAACCAGCAAGACTGGACTTAGTATTCACCTTGAGTAGTGCAGATATTGAGTACATCACATATGAAAGACCCCTTGGGGCCAGCGATCATGTGGTTTTAAGCTTCGAATACACAGTAGAGCTACAAGTGGAGGGGGAAGCAGGAAGGCCAGGACAAATGAAACCAAACTACAGGAAAGGGGACTACACAGGAATGAGGAACTTCCTGAATGAGGTTCAGTGGGACAGAGAACTGGCAGGGAAGCCAGTTAATGAGATGATGGAATATGTAGCAACAATGTGCAATGAGGCTGAGGAGAGGTTTGTACCCAAGGGTAACAGGAATAATGGAAAAGCCAGGATGAGCCCATGGTTCACCCAAAGATGCAAGGAGGCAAAAACCAAGTGTGCTAGGGAATGGAAGAAATATAGAATGCAAAGGACCCAGGAGAATAAGGAGAGCAGTCGTAGAGCCAGAAACGAATATGCACAGATAAGAAGGGAGGCCCAACGTCAATACGAAAACGACATTGCAGCAAAAGCCAAATCTGACCCGAAGCTGTTATACAGCCACATCAGGAAGAAAACAACCGTCAAGGACCAGGTCATCAGGCTAAGGAAGGAAGGAGGAGAGACAACAAGAAATGACCGTGAAGTATGTGAGGAACTCAACAAGAGATTCAAAGAAGTGTTCACAGAGGAGACAGAAGGGACTCCAGAAAGACGGAGAGGTGGGGCACACCACCAAGTGCTGGACACAGTACACACAACCGAGGAAGAAGTGAAGAGGCTTCTGAGTGAGCTAGATACCTCAAAGGCAATGGGGCCAGATAACATCTCTCCATGGGTCCTGAGAGAAGGAGCAGAGGCGCTATGTGTACCCCTAACAACAATATTCAATACATCTATCGAAACAGGGAGATTGCCTGAGGCATGGAAGACAGCAAATGTGGTCCCAATCTTTAAAAAAGGAGACAGACATGAAGCACTAAACTACAGACCAGTGTCACTGACATGTATAGTATGCAAAATCATGGAAAAGATTGTCAGGAGAAGAATGGTGGAACATCTAGAAAGGAACGATCTCATCAACAGCAGACAACATGGTTTCAGAGACGGGAAATCCTGTGTCACAAACCTACTGGAGTTCTATGACATGGTGACAGCAGTAAGACAAGAGAGAGAGGGGTGGGTGGATTGCATTTTCTTGGACTGCAAGAAGGCGTTTGACACAGTACCACACAAGAGATTAGTGCAAAAACTGGAGGACCAAGCAGGGATAACAGGGAAAGCACTGCAATGGATCAGGGAATAGTTGTCAGGAAGACAGCAGCGAGTAATGGTACGTGGCGAGGTGTCAGAGTGGGCACCTGTGACCAGCGGGGTCCCACAGGGGTCAGTCCTAGGACCAGTGCTGTTTCTGGTATTTGTGAACGACATGACGGAAGGAATAAACTCTGAGGTGTCCCTGTTTGCAGATGACGTGAAGTTGATGAGAAGAGTTCATTCGATCGAAGACCAGGCAGAAATACAAAGGGATCTGGACAGGCTGCAGACCTGGTCCAGCAACTGGCTCCTGGAGTTTAATCCCACCAAGTGCAAAGTCATGAGGATTGGGGAAGGGCAAAGAAGACCGCAGACGGAGTACAGTCTAGGGGGCCAGAGACTACAAACATCACTCAAGGAAAAAGATCTTGGGGTGAGTATAACACCAGGCACATCTGAAGCACACATCAACCAAATAACTGCCGCAGCATATGGGCGCCTGGCAAACCTCAGAACAGCATTCCGACATCTTAATAAGGAATCGTTCAGGACCCTGTACACCGTGTACGTTAGGCCCATATTGGAGTATGCGGCACCAGTTTGGAACCCACACCTAGCCAAGCATGTAAAGAAACTAGAGAAAGTGCAAAGGTTTGCAACAAGACTAGTCCCAGAGTTAAGAGGTATGTCCTATGAGGAGAGGTTAAGGGAAATCAACCTGACGACACTTGAAGACAGGAGAGATAGGGGGGACATGATAACGACTTACAAAATACTGAGAGGAATTGACAAGGTGGACAAAGACAGGATGTTCCAGAGACTGGACAGAGCAACACGGGGACACAGTTGGAAGCTGAAGACAAAGATGAATCATAGGGATGTTAGGAAGTATTTCTTCAGCCACAGAGTAGTCAGGAAGTGGAATAGTTTGGGAAGCGATGTAGTGGAGGCAGGATCCATACATAGCTTTAAGCAGAGGTACGATAAAGCTCATGGTTCAGGGAGAGTGACCTAGTAGCGACCAGTGAAGAGGCGGGGCCAGGAGCTTGGACTCGACCCCTGCAACCTCAACTAGGTGAGTACAACTAGGTGAGTACACTCACACACACACACACACACACATACACACACACACACACACACACTTTAGTTTAATATCTTTATTATGCACCCCATACCCATCCTGTGGGCGGTAGTCAAAAGATTACAAAGGTTCATAATGGGTCCAGTGACTGGACCCCAAAGTTATGATAGCTGAACTAGTTACAAAGGTAATGAACTCCAGGTACAAATACGTAAAGGAAATATCCAAAATTTATGAAATAGGTAATGATTTGAAATACCCAAGAAATGTAATTGATAAATCTTTTAAAATTGCTAGAAATACTTTTTACAGTCCAAAAAGGGACAACCAGCCTTATTCTCCCTTACCATGAAAACTTGGTTGATATACCTTCTCTTCTTAAGACTTTTAATATCAAGGTATTGTCTAGTGTGGTGACATTGGTATAGCACTGCGTACCTTGTTCCAAGGTTCTTAGGTTCGAGTCTCCTTCAACCAGAGATCAGTGTTTGTGTATGTGGAAAATTACATTTATCTGAATGTATCATTATGTACATAACAGTAAATGAACAAAGATAATTATTATTTATCAGTTAGACAAGTAGGAATTTGGGACACCTAGGTCGCAAAAAATGTCCCCCTTCGATACCTACAACTGTCATATCCACAAGTTGCTCTGGACCTATTAATTACAAATGAAATATGTATCACCAGGAATGCTGGTAAATATATAAATTTGTGGACTGTATATTAAAATTAATAAATGATTACATATATACACATATACATAACAGGAGAATATATCTTAATATCACTCACCAATTTGACTGGAAATCAAGGTGTATCATACTCAGAAAACCTCTGTCTATACATGAAAACAACACTGGCCAGAGTTAAACATTAATAGACTTATCTGATGTTCCTGGAGCTGTCTTGTCCAGCCGCCTGATATCTCAAGTTATGCAGGAATGCACATCCAACAATTTCGCCTCCTATTTGAGAGGTGTCAGCCCAATTTTACCTTTAAAGCATGAAAATTCTTCCCAATATTCACAACATTTGTGTTGTCTCAATTCAAACATGGCGAGTATCTTCTGCGCAGATGCAGCTTTTTCCCATTTTCGATAACATAATTTTTATTATATACAATATAGGCCATCTATTTACCTATAAATTACTGTATTTCCGGAAAATATACAGTATTTTCCACAGTGTATATTTCGCCTGCTGTTGCGAATTTCTTGCATATATATTTGTCGTGCCGAATAGGCAGAACTTGCGATCTTGGCTTAAATAGCAACGTTCATCTTGCCATATAAGACAAGTGAGAATTTGTGTATGCAATAATTTCACCAAAATCATTCTGAGCCCAACGAAAAAAACATATTTCACTGTGTTTGTTTAGTATTAAATTATTGTAAACAAATGTGAAATATATTTAGCTGGGTTAGGCTAATATAAATTGCTCTTGTTATAATAAGGTTAGGTAAGTTTTCTAAAATTCCTTTGGTGCAAAATTAAAAAAAATTACATTATCATTAATGAAAAAAATGTATCTTTAAATGCATGATCGACACCATGCCTAACCCTTCTAGGGTAGGGTAGGTGCCTGAGCCCGAGCCTTTAGCTCATAAGACTGCCATTCCCATTTGCCCCCTTGGGGCGGGGATGGCAGACCAGAGAGGTCTAGCTTGTGGCTAGGCCTGGGGACAGTTGGTCCCAAAGATGAGGAGATACTTGTGCCTCCTCCCATGGGAGACTTAGGTCTCAGACACTCCCTAAAGAGGGAGCCAAGGCCGGGCCACCACTTGGAAAAGGCCCGGACCGGGAGAATACCGGCGAATCTTTAATAAATTTAAATGCATAAGAGAAAATTTTAGAAAGGACTTAATTTTAAATGAGTTATTGCTAATTGACCAGTTTTACATATTCGGCGCAACATATATATACATATATATGGGGAGTTTTGAATCAAATGTGAGTAATGGTGATTGGGGATTTCAGTGCTAAAGTGGGTAAAAATGTTATGGAGGGAGTAGTAGGTAAATTTGGGGTGCCAGGGGTAAGTGTAAATGGGGAGCCTTTAATTGAGCTATGTGTAGAAAGAAATTTGGTAATAAGTAATGCATATTTTATGAAAAAGAGGATAAATAAATATACAAGGTATGATGTAGCACGTAATGAAAGTAGTTTATTAGATTATGTATTGGTGGATAAAAGGTTGATGGGTAGGCTCCAGGATGTACATGTTTATAGAGGGGCAACTGATATATCGGATCATTATTTAGTTGTAGCTACAGTTAGAGTAAGAGGTAGATGGGAAAAGAGGAAGGTGGCAACAACAAGTAAGAGGGAGGTGAAAGTGTATAAACTAAGGGAGGAGGAAGTTCGGGTGAGATATAAGCGACTATTGGCAGAAAGGTGGGCTAGTGCAAAGATGAGTAGTGGGGGGGTTGAAGAGGGTTGGAATAGTTTTAAAAATGCAGTATTAGAATGTGGGGCAGAAGTTTGTGGTTATAGGAGGGTGGGAGCAGGAGGAAAGAGGAGTGATTGGTGGAATGATGAAGTAAAGGGTGTGATAAAAGAGAAAAAGGTAGCTTATGAGAGGTTTTTACAAAGCAGAAGTGTTATAAGTAGAGCAGAGTATATGGAGAGTAAAAGAAAGGTAAAGAGAGTGGTGAGAAAGTGCAAAAGGAGAGCAGATGATAGAGTGGGAGAGGCACTGTCAAGAAATTTTAATGAAAATAAGAAAAAATTTTGGAGTGAGTTAAACAAGTTAAGAAAGCCTAGGGAAAATATGGATTTGTCAGTTAAAAACAGAGTAGGGGAGTTAGTAGATGGGGAGATGGAGGTATTAGGTAGATGGCGAGAATATTTTGAGGAACTTTTAAATGTTAAGGAAGAAACAGAGGCAGTAATTTCATGCACTGGTCAGGGAGGTATACCATCTTTTAGGAGTGAAGAAGAGCAGAATGTAAGTGTGGAGGAGGTACATGAGGCATTACGTAAAATGAAAGGGGGTAAAGCAGCTGGAACTGATGGGATCATGACAGAAATGTTAAAAGCAGGGGGGGATATAGTGTTGGAGTGGTTGGTACTTCTGTTTAATAAATGTATGAAAGAGGGGAAGGTACCTAGGGATTGGCGGAGAGCGTGTATAGTCCCTATATATAAAGGGAAAGGGGACAAAAGAGACTGTAAAAATTATAGAGGAATAAGCTTACTGAGTATACCAGGAAAAGTGTACGGTAGGGTTATAATTGAAAGAATTAGAGGTAAGACAGAATGGAGGATTGCGGATGAGCAAGGAGGTTTCAGAGTGGGTAGGGGATGTGTAGATCAAGTGTTTACATTGAAGCATATATGTGAACAGTATTTAGATAAAGGTAGGGAAGTTTTTATTGCATTTATGGATTTAGAAAAGGCATATGATAGAGTGGATAGAGGAGCAATGTGGCAGATGTTGCAAGTATATGAAATAGGTGGTAAGTTATTAAATGCTGTAAAGAGTTTTTATGAGGATAGTGAGGCTCAGGTTAGGGTGTGTAGAAGAGAGGGAGACTACTTCCCGGTAAAAGTAGGTCTTAGACAGGGATGTGTAATGTCACCATGGTTGTTTAATATATTTATAGATGGGGTTGTAAAGGAAGTAAATGCTAGGGTGTTCGGGAGAGGGGTGGGATTAAATTTTGGGGAATCAAATTCAAAATGGGAATTGACACAGTTACTTTTTGCTGATGATACTGTGCTTATGGGAGATTCTAAAGAAAAATTGCAAAGGTTAGTGGATGAGTTTGGGAATGTGTGTAAAGGTAGAAAGTTGAAAGTGAACATAGAAAAGAGTAAGGTGATGAGGGTGTCAAATGATTTAGATAAAGAAAAATTGGATATCAAATTGGGGAGGAGGAGTATGGAAGAAGTGAATGTTTTCAGATACTTGGGAGTTGACGTGTCGGCGGATGGATTTATGAAGGATGAGGTTAATCATAGAATTGATGAGGGAAAAAAGGTGAGTGGTGCGTTGAGGTATATGTGGAGTCAAAAAACGTTATCTATGGAGGCAAAGAAGGGAATGTATGAAAGTATAGTAGTACCAACACTCTTATATGGGTGTGAAGCTTGGGTGGTAAATGCAGCAGCGAGGAGACGGTTGGAGGCAGTGGAGATGTCCTGTTTAAGGGCAATGTGTGGTGTAAATATTATGCAGAAAATTCGGAGTGTGGAAATTAGGAGAAGGTGTGGAGTTAATAAAAGTATTAGTCAGAGGGCAGAAGAGGGGTTGTTGAGGTGGTTTGGTCATTTAGAGAGAATGGATCAAAGTAGAATGACATGGAAAGTATATAAATCTATAGGGGAAGGAAGGCGGGGTAGGGGTCGTCCTCGAAAGGGTTGGAGAGAGGGGGTAAAGGAGGTTTTGTGGGCAAGGGGCTTGGACTTCCAGCAAGCATGCGTGAGCGTGTTAGATAGGAGTGAATGGAGACGAATGGTACTTGGGACCTGACGATCTGTTGGAGTGTGAGCAGGGTAATATTTAGTGAAGGGATTCAGGGAAACCGGTTATTTTCATATAGTCGGACTTGAGTCCTGGAAATTGGAAGTACAATGCCTGCACTTTAAAGGAGGGGTTTGGGATATTGGCAGTTTGGAGGGATATGTTGTGTGTCTTTATATGTGTATGCTTCTGGACTGTTGTATTCTGAGCACCTCTGCAAAAACAGTGATAATGTGCGAGTGTGGTGAAAGTGTTGAATGATGATGAAAGTATTTTCTTTTTGGGGATTTTCTTTCTTTTTTTTTGGGTCACCCTGCCTCGGTGGGAAACGGCCGACTTGTTGAAAAAAAAAAAAAAAAAAAAAAAAAAATATATATATATATATATATATATATATATATGTCGTGCCGAATATGTAAAACTGGTCAATTAGCAAGAACTCATTTAAAATTAAGTCCTTTCTGAAATTTTCTCTTATACGTTTAAAGATATATTTTTTTCATTAATGTTAATGTAAAAAATTTTAATTTTGCACCAAAAGAATCTTAGAAAACTTACCTAACCTTACTATAACAAGAACAATTTATTTTAGCCTAACCCAACTAAATATATCTTAAATACGTTTACAATAATTTAGTACTAAACAAACACAATCAAATATATTTTTTTCGTTAGTTTCATAATGTTTTTGGCGAAATTATTGCATACACAAATTTTCACTTGTCCTACATGGCACGTACAACTAGCGAAGTGAAGCTCTCATCTTTACTGACGTTCATCTGTGCTGACAGTAGCACCATATCTGTACCACCATCATATCACCTGTACCACCATCATATCACCTGTACCAGTGCTAACGAGAGGGAAACACACGAGACATCGTCAAATCAACAGTACAAAACTCCAAGGTTATAGGACGGTTATCCTTCAGTGACAGTCGTGGGAAAGAAGTGAATAGTTAAACAGTCAAGGTTAATGTTTTAGTAGAAGTCCTATATTCAGCTGACCAGTGTACAGTGAGAAAATCATAGCAGAAAATGCCTAATATATCTATAAAACTCAAGAAAAGTCAGGTTGTAGGTGGCGTTACTCCCCTCAGTGTTTTAAAAATGGCTGAGTCAGCAGACCAGGTCAGGCACTCAACAACATGACACAAACCCCGATAAATGGAAGTGAGGGGGATTTGGATGGCTAAAACCATTTATTAAAACTTTCTGGTTCTGCCAGAATGGAAAGGAGTTAGAAGTTAATAGGTGAAACCGGACTGTGAAGTGAAGTGGGAAGGGGAGTGTGAAATAAGTGGTTAACTGAAAGGGGTGTGTGAAGTTAAGGGAAAAGTGAGCAGTGAAGAGGATTTTGAAAAAGAAAATTTACTTGTAATTCAGTGGTGATTTTTTTTTTTATTCGCCGGCATTCTCCCGGCCCGGGTCTTTTCCAAGTAATGGTGACCCGGCCTTGGCTCCCTATCTTGGGAGTGTCTCGTGACCTAAGTCTCCCATGGGAGGAGGTACAAGTACCCCCTCATCTTTGGGACCAACTGTCCCCAGGCCTAGCCAGAGTCCTCGCCCTCACGGGGCTCGTAGAGAGAGGCTAGGCCTCTGGTCTGCCATCTGCCCCGCCCTCACGGGGCTCGTTGGGATGGCAGTCTTATGAGCTGCAGATGGTTGCAAGCTCAGACCTTAGTGGTGATTGCTAAAGCAGATACTAGGGTTTGCTAGGTGGCTGGAAAAGAGAAATAAATATTATTGCATATGAGTAAAAGAGCGAAGAGTGAAAATGGCAGGCATTAGGGGGGTACAGGCTGCAATAATTATATTTATATTTCTCCTTCAATTCCATGAAGAAAGAAATCACTCATGGGGGCTGGAAAAGGTGAATGGAGTAACAGAGCCCTGGACAGTAAAAGCCCAACAGTTACCATCCTACCAGAAAAGTAAATGTCACTCTCGCCGCAAGGTATGGCAACACCGCATACCCAAACAAAAACAGTGGCACACAGCTCTTATTGTAGCGCTCCTAAGTGGTGATATCCAAATTAATCCAGGACCTCAAACTATTGTGCAGAGGCAAAACAGACAGATAAATGACGGTGATAATGACGGTCTAGTAGCTAGGAATGATAACCTTAACTCCATAAGTAATGCATACATAGGTCAATGTGAGACAATACAGCCATTATTATCTCAAACACTACCAAACAGGTACATACACTGCACTAAAGTACGCATGGAAAACAGAAAAGGCACCTTATGTAAAATGTGTAAGGGGTGGGTGCATGATGGATGTATGTACAATTATAGTAACGGTGCCAGAATTCATTTTGTGTGTAACAAATGCACTTTGGCACAGTTACCCTTTAGCAATGATGACATTGATTTACCTAATTTTAATACAAATGACCCATTGCCATATATTGATGATTATAATTGTTTTGTGAAAACAGGCCTTCACTTTATTCATGTCAACGCAAGATCACTTCTTCCTAAATTGGCAGAGATTAAGATTCTAGCTAACAATTTTTTTTTTTTATATTTTATTTAAAACATTACAATACAAGGTGGAAATTATATTAAAAGGTACACAAAATGAGTTAAATCACAAATTCCCAATTCACCCTTACAAAAATGATTACAACAGACAAAAGTGTTCTGACGCCCTAATACCACACACCATATACACCCAGTTTTTTTTTTATATTTTATTTAAAGCAATGCAAATACAAGTTGATATAAGACACAGAACAGATTAATACACAAGAATCCAACACAGTGACACCTCAACCAGGTCGTCTAAATACAAGCAAAAGATTAATATTACAAAGAACAATGTAACACTGAAGTGCAACAGAGCTCAAAGGCTACCTGTGTACATGTTTATTTACCAATGAAACTAACATCACCACAAAATATAAAACATTGCTACAAATACAAGCGAAGATAAGTATACTAAAATGTCACAAAACCTTAAATAATACTAACACAATGTGATAATATTACATGTCAAACACATGTATACAACTACAAATAAAGTTGGTATTACCGGTAATGACTTAAACTCATTACACATTAATTACCCCCATGGTAATTAATCACCAACATGGTAACTTTAACTCCGAACTTGACATATATGAATAACTAAGTGGTAATTATATAAGTATTGGTGAAACAATAACACCAAAGACACAGTACAATGAATAAAAATATTAACATAAGGGAAACATGGCCAAGTCAAACACATTACAGTGGTATTACACTCTCCACACATTCGCCCGTTACATTATGCAAGGAGACGACCCCGTTTCTACCCCTGACAGCCCATCCTACATTATCATTTACCATCCCTACCCTGCCCCTCCCACCTAATTTGCAAATTTAATAAAACCTCTAATGTTAGTTCTCTATATCCCTCTGAGAAAGCCCACTCCCACCTTCTCTCATAAATTTCTCTGTTACGGCACAACGTTTTATAAAACGTAACTGCCAATTCCCGCCTCTTCACCTCACTGACCCCTTTCCCCCTCATTCCCCACGTTATGTACACATAATCTACCATAATGTACTCCACAGCCCTAATAATACTCTAATCCATACCCCCCACGTCAAGACTTAATGCCCACTGAACAGAAATGCTTTTACCTCTTATCCTATGCAGCACCCTGCTCAACCAACCCCTGACGCTCCCCATCCCCTCACAAAAATACACTACATGGAACGCAGAATCCTCCCCTCCACATATTCCACAGACCCCCCCCCCTCAACCACCCGTCTAGCCCGTAAAACCACACCCGACGGTAAAATCCCATGCAAAAAAAGATACATCACCTCACGCCCAAGGGGTTGTAACCTTAGCCTACTGAACCTTCTCCATATACTTCCCCAGTCATACATGGGGAAAATCCCCTCCACCGATGCCACAACCCTCTCCACTAACATCCTACACAGCCTACTTATTTTTACCTTACCCAGATCCCTAACCAACACCAATGCCCCCAAAATAGTTTCACACTCATGCAACTCTACTCCAGAATACATATGTTTCAATCTACTGTGTATCTTGACCAACCCCCCCCCACACACCCTCCCTCATCATCTCCCTCTTAATGAAGATACATTTGACCCTCCACTTTAAATTCATTAAACCCAACCCCCCCTGACGCACAGGTAACATTACCACATCCCTTTTAAGCCAATCACAGCCCGAACCCGTCTAAGTATATTTGCAATTGCCGTCGCAGTTAAAGGGAACACGGCTGCCACGTGTCAAACTTTACTATACAATAAGACGTTAATAACAATGGCACGCTGCACAAGGGTCAAATGATAAGGCCGCAATGCTCCCAAGCGACCCAGAATCCTGTCTACCAACCTGACCGAGTTTTCCGCACGTGCAACATCCAGATCATCTGCATACATAAGACCACAAATTTTTAACGAAGTCACCCACTTCGTCACAACTGCACTACCCCACTCAACCCTCCCCGCCCAAGCTCCTAACCCCATGACCATGGACTTCTCTGAATTCACTCTCATACCAGTTGCACCTGCGAACGTGTCGACTACCTCATCTAAGGCGTTCATTGGCATCCCCTCCCTAACCAGAACAGTAGTATCATCTACATACCCTATTAGAACTGGCCAAACCCTCCCAACTCCACTCCCTTGCCCCTCACTAATGCCCATTTGCTGCTCCACCATTCTATAAAAGGGGCCCTGTATACACGCAAATAAAAGCTGTGACATAGGACACCCCTGGAGTTTACCTGGAGTTTACCTGGAGAGAGTTCCGGGGGTCAACGCCCCCGCGGCCCGGTCTGTGACCAGGCCTCCTGGTGGATCAGAGCCTGATCAACCAGGCTGTTGCTGCTGGCTGCACGCAAACCAACGTACGAGCCACAGCCAGGCTGATCCGGAACTGACTTTAGGTGCTTGTCCAGTGCCAGCTTGAAGACTGCCAGGGGTCTGTTGGTAATCCCCCTTTTGTGTGCTGGGAGGCAGTTGAACAGTCTCGGGCCCCTGACACTTATTGTATGGTCCCTTAACGTGCTAGTGACACCCCTGCTTTTCATTGGGGGGATGGAGCATCGTCTGCCAAGTCTTTTGCTTTCGTAGTGAGTGATTTTCGTGTGCAAGTTCGGTACTAGTCCCTCTAGGATTTTCCAGGTGTATATAATCATGTATCTCTCCCTCCTGCGTTCCAGGGAATACAGGTTTAGGAACCTCAAGCGCTCCCAATAATTGAGGTGTTTTATCTCCGTTATGCGCGCCGTGAAAGTTCTCTGTACATTTTCTAGGTCGGCAATTTCACCTGCCTTGAAAGGTGCTGTTAGTGTGCAGCAATATTCCAGCCTAGATAGAACAAGTGACCTGAAGAGTGTCATCATTGGCTTGGCCTCCATAGTTTTGAAGGTTCTCATTATCCATCCTGTCATTTTTCTAGCAGATGCGATTGATACAATGTTATGGTCCTTGAAGGTGAGATCCTTCGACATGATCACTCCCAGATCTTTGACGTTGGTGTTTCGCTCTATTTTGTGGCCAGAATTTGTTTTGTACTCTGATGAAGATTTAATTTCCTCATGTTTACCATATCTGAGTAATTGAAATTTCTCATCGTTGAACTTCATATTGTTTTCTGCAGCCCACTGAAAGATTTGGTTGATGTCCGCCTGGAGCTTTGCAGTGTCTGCAATGGAAGACACTGTCATGCAGATTCGGGTGTCATCTGCAAAGGAAGACACGGTGCTGTGGCTGACATCCTTGTCTATGTCGGATATGAGGATGAGGAACAAGATGGGAGCGAGTACTGTGCCTTGTGGAACAGAGCTTTTCACCGTAGCTGCCTCGGACTTTACTCTGTTGACGACTACTCTCTGTGTTCTGTTAGTGAGGAAATTATAGATCCATCGACCGACTTTTCCTGTTATTCCTTTAGCACGCATTTTGTGTGCTATTACGCCATGGTCACACTTGTCGAAGGCTTTTGCAAAGTCTGTATATATTACATCTGCATTCTTTTTGTCTTCTAGTGCATTTAGGACCTTGTCGTAGTGATCCAATAGTTGAGACAGACAGGAGCGACCTGTTCTAAACCCATGTTGCCCTGGGTTGTGTAACTGATGGGTTTCTAGATGGGTGGTGATCTTGCTTCTTAGGACCCTTTCAAAGATTTTTATGATATGGGATGTTAGTGCTATTGGTCTGTAGTTCTTTGCTGTTGCTTTACTGCCCCCTTTGTGGAGTGGGGCTATGTCTGTTGTTTTTAGTAACTGTGGGACGACCCCCGTGTCTATGCTCCCTCTCCATAGGATGGAAAAGGCTCGTGATAGGGGCTTCTTGCAGTTCTTGATGAACACAGAGTTCCATGAGTCTGGCCCTGGGGCAGAGTGCATGGGCATGTCATTTATCGCCTGTTCGAAGTCATTTGGCGTCAGGATAACATCGGATAGGCATGTGTTAATCAAATTTTGTGGCTCTCTCATAAAAAATTCATTTTGATCTTCGACTCTCAGTCTGGTTAGCGGCTTGCTAAAAACTGAGTCATATTGGGACTTGAGTAGCTCACTCATTTCCTTGCTGTGATCTGTGTAGGACCCATCTTGTTTAAGTAGGGGCCCAATACTGGACGTTGTTCTCGATTTTGATTTGGCATAGGTGAAGAAATACTTTGGGTTTCTTTCGATTTCATTTATGGCTTTTAGTTCTTCCCGCGATTCTTGACTCCTAAACGATTCTTTTAGCTTAAGTTCGATGCTTGCTATTTCTCTGACCAGTGTCTCCCTACGCATTTCAGATATATTGACCTCTTTTAGCCGCTCTGTTATTCTTTTCCGTCGCCTGTAAAGGGAGCGCCTGTCTCTTTCTGTTTTACATCTACTCCTCCTTTATCTTAGAGGAATAAGCCTTGTGCATACATCGAGTGCCACCGAGTTAATCTGTTCTAGGCATAAGTTGGGGTCTGTGTTGCTTAGTATATCTTCCCAGCTTATATCGGTTAGGACTTGGTTTACTTGGTCCCACTTTATGTTTTTGTTATTGAAGTTGAATTTGGTGAATGCTCCCTCGTGACTAATCTCATTATGTCGGTCTGGGGCTCCGCGCATACATGACTGAACCTCAATTATGTTGTGATCTGAGTATATTGTTTTTGATATGGTGACATTTCTTATCAGATCATCATTGTTAGTGAAGATGAGGTCTAGTGTATTCTCCAGTCTAGTAGGCTCTATTATTTGCTGGTTTAAATTGAATTTTGTGCAGAGATTTAAAAGCTCACGTGAGTGTGAGTTTTCATCAGAGCTGCCTCCTGGTGTTATTACTGCAACAATATTATTTGCTATATTCCTCCATTTTAGGTGCCTTAAGTTGAAATCCCCCAGGAGCAAGATGTTGGGTGCAGGAGCTGGAAGGTTTTCCAGACAGTGGTCAATTTTTAACAGCTGTTCCTGGAATTGCTGGGATGTTGCATCCGGAGGCTTGTAGACTACCACAATGACTAGGTTTTGGTTCTCGACCTTTACTGCTAAAACTTCCACTACATCATTTGAGGCATTTAGCAGTTCTGTGCAAACAAGTGACTCTGCAATGTACAGGCCAACCCCCCCCCTTTTGCCTGTTCACTCTGTCACATCTGTATAGGTTGTAACCTGGGATCCATATTTCGTTGTCCAAGTGATCCTTTATGTGGGTCTCAGTGAAAGCCGCGAACATTGCCTTTGCCTCTGCAAGCAGTCCACGGATGAAAGGTATTTTGTTGTTTGTTGCTGGCTTTAGACCCTGTATATTTGCAAAGAAGAATGTTATCGGACTGGTGGTATTGTTAGTACTGGGGGGGGATTTTTTTTCCGGCATTAGTATCTGTATCTGTTGGTTTGGAGCGGATGCCATCGACTGTGGTTCCACTCCAGGAATGACTGGATTTGGTGTACGATTTCTGCCATTTCCTGCCAGTTTTTTTCCTTCCTGGCACTAAAAAACCTCTCCCTCTTGAGTGGCTGTGGCTACCCAGGTTTTCCCATGGCCTGGATGTTTTGTATCTTTTTGTCCCCTTTAGATGGTATGCCTGGCAATTTAAGTTATAGCACAGTCTTTCCTGTACTGAGGAGGTACACAGTTCAGGGTGAAAAAGCTTACAGGAAGGGAGTTTGCATTTTCCTGTTGTCATATGGGCATGGCATTTTCTAGGGTGGGACTGTGCAGTGGACTAACTTACTTGGTGTTGGAGAATATATTAAGGTCTTCAGCCTCCCTAAGGTTTAGCCCCTCTAGACTTCCCCTCAGAACCACGTGCAACAGGGAGCTTTAATTCCTGCAATATTCAGTCGGTATTAGTGTTCTGCATGCACCTCAGAAATTCCTGTTTCCAAGGGGTTGTGTATCCCCTAGTACAACTATGCAGGAAGTGACACTACCCCTGGCAGTCTTCAAGCTGGCACTGGACAAGCACCTAAAGTCGGTTGCTGACCAGCCAGGCTGTGGCTCGTACGTTGGTTTGCGTGCAGCCAGCAGCAACAGCCTGGTTGATCAGGCTCTGATCCACCAGGAGGCCTGGTCACAGACCGGGCCGCGGGGGCGTTGACCCCCGGAACTCTCTCCAGGTAAACTCCAGCTTCTAAGCTTAACAATGAGGAGTCGCCGGCATGTACCGATCATTGTCCGTCCTACTGCACAAAGACCCACAGTTCAACTCACTCGCAAATTCCCCCCAGAAACTGGCTAGAATACTGAGAAAGAAAGGGGGGTATCGTCTTACTGTATAGGTCTGACAGAGGAGGTCATCTACGGTACTGCGAGGTGCCTCCACCAGATTTCCTGAGTGCATAGTATATGTAGACACATGGGGCGCCGCCCTTGTGGTATGGCGATTTTCCTCGTTTATAGTTTTGACAAAGAAGAAGGCAATGCGGTCTCAAAATCTCGTGCCTTGGCATTCAAACTTGGGCTGCCAGCTCTTCCTAGCTAACATAACCTAGGGTCTGCCTATATTACCGACCTATTACTAAATACGTTAAGGTCTTAGGTCTACATTATTATTATCTACAGTTGCCTCAATTGTCCTAATATTAGTTCACTAACAGTATAAACTACCTACCTCTTCCTCGAAGGGTAAATCTATTGATTAAAATGTACCTCTCAACCACCTTCGCCAACCTGGGTGTGTGTGTATGTTTTGGGTGGATGTAAGGGCCACCCAACCCAGCCATTCCATCTGTGACATGTTGGGATCTTCATACAACGTATCTGCCCTGTGGAGCTTTTTAGGACCTATTAAGTTTCTGCAGCTGTAACATTTGCTGCCTGGATGAGGTAGAGTGCAGTCATGCTTAGCACCTCTTTACTGTTTATGCAGATGAGCTACTCAAAGACAACATGGTGCTGGGTGTACTCTGGAGAGTGAATACAGTGGGCATAGAGCTCATCAGTTGGGCATTAATGCCTACGTCAGCTGACGTGCTGTTGCCAAAGATTACACGAGAGGCATACGGCATCATGGACGAAGACTTATATGGAGTGGCACTAAATGGTGCTTATAGAATGTTTGTGAAAGTGATAACAGCTCAAGTGTATGAGGTGTTGGTGGATCGATCGTTTCCAAGATGTATGTATTAACGTGACACTTGCAATAAGGGTCAGGTTGGCGGATGTATTGCATCATTATACGTGTGTAAAGCTCCATAACATGCCATTTAAGGCTGATGAAGCTGATATTTGATGTGTCTTCGAACGATATTGGACTGTTCATCTAGCCTAACCTGGAAAGTGGGTGAAAAGGGCCTACTCAGGATTTCTGGAGGGCACCTTTAATCTTAAGATGAAGGTGAGATATCCTATACCCTCATATCTATATCTTGTGGAGTTTAAAACTCAGGTAATGGTGGCATATGCCAGGCAGAGGCATACGTGCCATCTGTGTAGTGAATATGACCATATGGCGGCAGATTGTAGCAAGCAGAAATGGGCTCCTGGGCCTGCAAGAGGCGGAGCATCTGCGAATGAGAGAATGGTGTCTGAGGAAGAACGAGGTCAAGGAGGAGAGCATGGTTGTAAAATGAGTGAAGAGGTGGTGGTTCCTCCTGTGAAAATGGGAGAGGGCGTGGAGACCCAAGGATCACCCAGCCCATCATCGGTACAGTCATTGAGTGAGGAGGTGCAAGTGTGTGCCGAAGTTAAGGCTATAGAGGAGGAGTTGTCGATGGTGTTACATGCTATGTTACAGCCTACCGAGGAAGAGAGTCTTGAGGAGCAGGAGACAGGGCTTGGGACGGAAGAATGTGTGTGAGAGGAGGTAGGACCATGTGACACCTGCAATGGACTGTGCAGTGGACATGGAAGGCTATGGAGTCGAATTTGGGGTGATGGAGGTGGAAGTCCATTGTGAGGCCTCTTAGAACAGTGATATGGAGGCAGAAGTAGTAACAAGGAAAAGGGCAGTGGCGTCAGATTCGGACGATGTTCTGACGCCGGTGCAAAGGCCAGGGGAAAAGACATAGGGTTATGGGTCCCAGGGTGACCCTAAGAGAGGGCAACAACAGCCAGGGGGGAGGGGGGAAGGAGAGTGGTGAGAGTGGCAGTGGTCGGAAAGGGAAGAGTGTTGAAAGGCAGCGGGGAAGGAAACCTTAAGCCGGCCTCAGGTGTGTAACTATAAATATAAATGGTTTGTGTGATGGTTTGAAACGTGAGTGCTTTAGAGTGCTTTTGAACAGATATAAGGCAGACATGGATTTTGTGCAGGAACATAATTTTAAGCATTGTCGTGAATTAGTGGTGTCTGGTTACCAAGCTTTTGTGTTGCTGTCTGAGTGATTGAAATGGGGAGTGGGTGTGTTTATCAGGGAGGCAAGCCCATTTGTTTTGCACAGGAATGAGGGGGAGGGGGGAGAGTATTGCCATTAGAAGGATGGTGGATGGGTGAGAGAGTGGCATTTGTGTGTGTATATGCCCCAGCTGAAAGTGATGCGAAAGTGTAGATGGATTTCGTGCGTGAGGAACTTGTGTACTTCCTACTCATGTTACCGTCCATAGTGATTGTTGGGGGAGGATTGGAATTGTGTAGTTAAGAGGGCAGATGTGGAGCCAAGGTGAGCAGGGTATTTTTCTTCAGTCTTAGGGGAGCCTTTTTAGGGATGTCCTTTTAAGAGATGCGTTTGGGGGAGGTATATGGGAGGTTGTGCATACTTTTGTATAGAGGGGATATGCGGCTCAGTTGGACAGGATATATCTATCGCAGAGGGTTTTGGTTGAGTCTTTTAAAATCATTGAGATGCCGTGTTCTGATCATAGGGCGGTAATGGTGGAGGTGGGGTGGGAGGCTTTGGCTCATAGGCATGGGAGTTATTGGAAACTAAATATGATGGTCTGTGGGATGGAGAAGGATTGGAAGGTTTTGCAGTATCAATTTTACATGAGGGAGGGCAAACGAATTAATCAATTGTGGTATGGCTTGTCAAATTACTTGGAATCTAGATTATGGGAATGATACATGGGGAAGGGGGTGGCTGGGGATTACCCAGTGGAGGAAATACAAATGTTGAAGGAAAGGAAAAGGGATTTGCAAGAAGAGTGATTTGCAGAGATGCGGGTACAGGCTGGGAAGGAAGAGGTGCTCTGGGGAGACATGTCATTGGCTTGCATGCTGCGAGGCCAGTAGCTGTGACAGCAAATGACTGCAATCCCAGGATTACAAGTCATTTCTTGTTGAGGGGATTTTGAGCGGGTCAGGCATTATGGGAAACAAAGGAGATGAGTGCGTGTGCGGATAGATGGTATGAGGGGTATTGGGAAAGTCTTGGGGTGAATGGGGAGGTTCTCGGGTGGGTGTATGGGTATGTTCTGTGCAAACTGGGGAGGAGTGATTGGGAGGCACTGGGAGGGGTCATTGAAGAGGAGAAGATATGAAGAGCGCTTATGGACATGAGTAAGGGAAAGGTGCCCATGATAGATGGCTTACTTTGTGAATTTTATGTACAACACTGGGAGATGCTTAGGGGATGATTCCTAGTTAGATTACTGAATGCAATGAAAGACAGAGGTAACATGGAAGAAACACAGGTAATGGCGGTGGTGGTGTTGGTTCCAAAGGGGAAAAAGCAGAGTACCCTTGGGAATTACTGAGCCATTTCATTGCTCTGTGCTGATTATAAGTTGTTTGCAAAAATCCTGGGGAATAGGCTTAGATGTGTTGTGGGGATGGTGGTGTCTGAGTCTCAATTTGGGTTGCTGGGTAGGTCAATGGTCAATAGTCACAGGATCATTAAGGGGTTCGTGGAAGACATGGAGGGGGAAGGGGGGCTTGTTGTCATTGGGGGTTGTTAGAAAAGGGTGTATGACAGGGTGGAAAGGGGAGCTTTGTGGAATATTCTCATCAGACAGGGTTTTGGGGAAGAAATTGTGAGGTGGGTGGTCAGAGCGCGGGTGCATGTCAATGGGTGTGTGGGGGAGGCAGTCAACATGGGGTGGGCTCCTCGGCAGGGTTTTCCATTGTCACAACTATTGTTTGCATGTGTTCAGGACCCATTTTATAGGATGGTGGAGGACCGTCTTAGAAACTGGGGAGGGTATGGTGTGGGGAAGCTTCGGCCTGGGTTGGTAGGTTACGTGAACCATACAACTATTCTGGTGTGTGAGGAGACGAGGTTAGGGGCTTTGGGGGAGGTCGTGTGCATGTTTTGGGGAGCTACTGGGATGAAAGTAAATCTGGAGAAGTCTATGATCATGGGGCTGGGAGAGTGGTCAGGGAGGGTGGAGTGGGGATGTGATGTCGTGCAGCAGTGGGCTGGGAGACAGAAAATCTGTGGTGTCCTCTATGAGGCAGACCTGTGTGCAGCAAGGGTGGACAACTCAAACAGGATGGTGGAACGGGTGCAGCGACGCTTAGGAATGTTGTGACCTCACCATTTGACCCTTAGGCAAAGAGCAATTGTGATCAATGCATTATTATATAGTAAAATCTGTTTTGTTTCGACAGTGTTGCCATTGACAGGAATGGTGATCACTAGTATTCTCAGAATGGTGCTTAAATTCTTGTGAGGTTCTGGATGCGATGGGAGGTAGTGACAGTGCCAGTATGTAAGGGAGTGTTGGGATTGTTGGACTTGAGAATGCATGTGAAATGTGTGTTCATTAAGAGGGAAGTGATGCGTGTAGGTGGATGGTGCGGGGGGGGGGGGGTGTAGCTACATAAGGTACATGTTTGCCTAAGGAAATGGTATGGGGGAGTGGAAATGAAGGAATGTGATACGGTGTTACGTGCCTTAGTGTTAGCTAGGGAACCGGGAAAAGTAAAGGTGGGAATTTTGTGTAAAATGTTAGAGGGTAAAGTAGTGGCACCGGTTGAAGGGATTTTCCCTATGTGTGCATTGGACGTAATATGGCGAAGATTCAGCAAATTAAGGATACGACTTAGGGCACGTGAGGTTATGTATCACTTCCTACATGGCATATTGCTGTCAGGAGCGATGCTCTGAGATAGGCGGGTCATGGAGGGTGGGGGTGTGGCATATAAAGTGGGGAGGAGACTGCATATCATATGGTCTATTTTTGTGAAGGATTGGAGTGCATCAGGGCATGGATGAGTAGGGTAGTAGCAAGGGTTGGGGTCAAGGTGTGTGGTATTGTGGGCACTGTGTCTTGATATGGGTGGGGTGGATGAGGTTGTAGCAAGGGGTTTAGCATATATAATCGTGGATTATGTACACGTTTTGTGGGGTATGAGGGGGAAGGGGGTGGGGAAGTGTATCGAACATTGTGTCGCAATGGAGACATATATGGGAAAGGGTGGGGTGAGGCTTTTCTGAGTGTTACAGAGGGCTAACAATAGGGAATTTATTGGTATTATAACAGGTGTTTAAGCTGCAGGGGTGAGTATGTTTGTTCATGGGGGGAGTCAGGGGTTTGAGATTGGCTGACCTCGTAGGGTGTGAGGTGATGGTTGGATGGGCGTGAGTGAAGGTATACATGTGTAAATGGTTGTGTTGGTGTGAAAGGAATACGTATTGATTAGTTCTCTTGATGATGAAATTAAGACACATGTGCAACATCTGGGTATCTTTATTGTAGACGTTCCGCCATCCAGTGGCTTTATCAATTACCTTCACGACTACGACAACTACTATTACAACTAGCCAATCTCTTTGGGTAGGACCTACTTCCACTGGGGAATCCCGCCTACCAGTGACAATGCCCTCGTCTGCTACCCGTCCCATTTCCACCTGACGTTAGTATATAAGCGTCAGACGCCTTGCTTCTGCTTCAGAATCTCCACGACTACGGTGCTCTTCGCACCTACTCCGAGGTTGAGGGACTGATTACCTCATCTTCTGTACATAGTTCTACTATTCAAGTTATGTCCTGGAATTTGCATTGATAAAGCCACTGGATGGCGGAACGTCTACAATAAAGATACCCAGATGTTGCACATGTGTCTTAATTTCATCTTGTCGGTATTGTATACCATTCTTAAACAACATTAGTTCCCTTGTGGGGAAGGTATAAATGACATGTGTTAATATAAGAGCTGTACCATTGTTAAACGATATAGTGTTCCTGTCATGTTGTAAATGCTGCAAATTGTGAGAGTTTGGTAGTAGGTTCCTTAACGGAAGAACATTAGTGCTGCAGGCTAATTGCTCATGTTGTTGAATGCACGTATATTCTTATTTAGTTACTGACCAAGCCTGGAGTTATTTAATTGGAGGAGAATGTGTCCTACTTGTAACAGTCTTGTAAGTGTAATTCTTAACTTCTCTTGAGATGGTAAATCTTTTACTTTATTCTTTGAAGAATTGTGTTTTTATTTGTATATTATTGTAATGTGGTTCCTGCATCACCATTGAAATGTAAATACCTATTATTAAGTCATGTGAAATAGGACCAATTATCTACATTAATATCTAATGTACAGTTGTGTATCGTATAAGTTTCTGAAAAACCTTTTACAAGAATATAATGTTCTAGTTAGGCACGTACTGGCAGACACAGCGAATGTCTCGTTATGTGGAATTTGTGATAATAGTTGGTATGTTTGTACGTTGTGTGTTAGTTGTTACAATGACTTTTGGTATGGTGCTTCTAATTTACTGAAATCATGTTGTGCCATGTGGAGAACCTTGTTCATATAAATACTTATTATTAAGTTATTGACGAGTTCAGGACATGATCCTAAATTTACGTTTAATTAATGTTATGATTCTTCAGAATGGGGAAATGTGGATATAATTTTAATGTGTGAGTAGGGGGGGGATAGAAGCGTCAGCTGTGTGTCAGCACAGGGAGTCGGGGGGGATAGAAGCGTCAGCTGTGTGTCAGCACAGGCAATAGTAATACTTTGTATAATGCTTGGTTTTGAATGATATATTGTGAGTTGTGTGTTTGGGTGTAATACTGACATTATATATGGTGTGTTTATTTTCTGTACTGGGGTTGTGATATTTGCAGTTTATTGTTCATAACCAGTGTCATGGTTCATTTTATTATACTTTTATACCTCCTTGTATTTGTGCAATGTTTTAAATAAAATATAAAATAAAAAAATTGCTGTAGAAACATTGTATTACAATGGGATTTGCGCCAAAATGTTGCCAGATATTTAAACTATTTTTCTGTATATTAAACTCATTTTAATTCTTATCGAAGAGTTGCCTACCAGATGCCGAGGTTTGCAGTTGTCTGCTCTGCACCTGGCCCTCTGGTGGCGAAAATCGACATTACCCTACAAAGATGGAGGGAAGCCATCGATGGGTTAATACCATTTGTGTGGAACTATTGAAGGGATCTTTGTTGGATCATAATGCTTATGGAAAATTAAATTTACCTGGATGTAACTCATAAGGTACATACCAGTAAATGGTAACAGAGATAATTATTATTTATCAAAGTTACATAGACAAGTAGGAATTTTGGGACACCTAGGTCACAAAAAAAATGTCCCCCTTCGATACCTACAACTGTCATATCCACAAGTCACTCATGACCTATATTAATTTCAAATGAAATATACATTGCCAGGAATTATGTTAAACATCAATATAAACATGTGGACTGTATGTTAAAATTAATAAATGATTACATATACACATTTTATGTAACAGAAAGAGAATTTATAATCATAACACTCACCATTTAGTCTGGAGATTACGGTGTGTCATGTACAGAACCCCCCCCCCCTGCCTAAATTTATGATGAAAATACTGGCCAGAATCACAACATAAATTAGAGAACTTAGCTGAGGTTTCTGGAGCTGTCCTGCCCATCTACTTAATGCTCACGTTATGCAGGACTGCAAATCCAACAATTTCGGCTCCTATTTGAGAGGTTTTAAGCCCAAAATAACCTCTAGAGCAACAAAAATTATGCACATTACATTAGCATGCTTGTACCACATTCAAAAACAATGGCGTCTCCTCCCTGCTCGTCAGCGCAGGCGCAGAACTTCCCTCTCGGTTCACTTCTTTAAAATACACTTTAGAGCAATAGTAATGTAGGTTTATTTACACAGCATAATTTTTGGGGAATTATTTTCCACAATGCTGATGTCCTCCAACTTCAGATCCTGCGAGACACATACAAGATCTCCAAGGATGACATCTACGGAGTTTCCATCAACTGTGCTCCCTGGGTTTTCGTCAACTTTATGACTACTTTTTATTTTATTTTATTTAAAACAGTACATGCAAGATACATGCATATGTAAAAGCCACAATACATGACATAATGCCGTATAGTGACACATACCGGCTCTTCCCACGTCTTTAATCATATTACAAACACTTATAGAATAAGTGAATATTATCCCCCCTCCTACACACTACACCCAAGCGACTCAGCATGTGTCGACACATCAGAGAAACCATATATTCCCTAATATACCTAAAACACAAGTCTGTCACACAACAAGTAATACAAACATATACGCTGCCCTCCCTTCCTCCCTTCTCGGCATACAAGACTTTATGAATAATCATAAAACAAAAGAGTCAAACACCTCGAATATTTAAACCTACGTTAACATGCTTTACATACAAGATAGATACATACAACAAAACCCAAACCTGACAAAATGTCAATGGTGACCTATACCAGCTCTTTCCCTCTCTCCACACAGTGTACATAAAACTGCAAACGTTTCAACCTACAGCCCCAGCACAGCCTGAAGGCTTCTGCTATACATGATTTGTCGCTATCTGCTGTGAGATTAATTTTTCCCCACCGAAGTGGCTAGTTTATTGTGCACTCCATATTCATCCTGTGGATGGTAGTGCAGGAGTATATAGATACACAAAAAACCTAAGAATTAGGCCCCAGTAGAGTTAACAAGACTACATCTGGATTTATATCTACTGTTGACTGAACTGTTGACAATATACTTAGGAAATTTGCTTAATGTCTGGTTTCTTATTTTCATTAATTAGATATCTTGACATATCACATAAGTTATTATATTGTCAACTTATTCTTCGATAAGTGAATAAGCACTAGGTTGCTGTGACTTCGTAAATAAGATCAGGAGAGAGTAGACTATATTGTATAATAAACAAGGTGGAGGATTAGAATGAAGAAAAGAAAGGAAATAAGGAATATAGAGTGTTAGTAGGAGCAGAACAAGATGAAAAGAAGACAACGGGGAGATGAATGAGGAAAGAGAAACAGGAGATATTAGGAGGATAAGGAAATGAGGCTGAAAAGACGAGAAATAAGAAGAGGTGGTGATGATTTGCAGGTGTAGTAGAGATAAGATAGATAAGCTGATAAATGTGGATGGTAGGTGGCAGTAAGCCAAGAGATGAGGAGGAAGAATCAGGAAGACGATAATAATGCTGAGAACAATACATGAAAAAATGAGAGAAATATCACAACTGAGCAGTAAGAGTGAGAAATTAAACTAAATGATGCGTGATGAGGATGAGATGGAACTAGAGAAATTAGATGGAGAGGGGAGAAGATAGGAAAAAAAGAGAAGATGAATGTTAAGAAAGTCCAAGAGGAGGAGGTGGCAACACTGAACAGTAAGTTTGGCAAACATCATCCTGACCAGTTTGTCTGTCTCCCAGAGAGAGAGATAGAGTGGTCACCAGTTGTTAATCTCTCACTACATTTACTACAGTTTGTCAGCGTCTCCCAGAGAGAGAGATAGAGTGGTCACCAGTTGTTAATCTCTCACTACATTTACTACAGTTTGTCTGCATCTCCCAGAGAGAGAGATAGAGTGGTCACCAGTTGTTAATCTCTCACTACATTTACTCTGCTCATCCCTCGTCCAGCATACATGGAACATCCAGCTGTTACCAACTTCCGCTACTACATCAGGATTAAAACTGTTCCTCCTAATCCAGACTATGGTTAGTAAGTTAGGATAAGTTAATGTAAATAACTCACTTTACCTTATTCCTAGTATATCTCCTTTGATTATAACTGATTTTCACTCATTGAGTTACTTAGCTGTTTTATTTGTTAAGGTTTGAATAATAAGATATTACAAGAATCCCAATGGAAATAAGTCACTTTGTCAGCGTTTTGTGTGTTATCCTGGTGGATGATTTACACATGTTATTACCCATAATAATTGTACTGTGTTATCCTGGTGGATGATTTACACATGTTATTACCTATAATAATTGTACTGTGTTATCCTGGTGGATGATTTACACATGTTATTGCCTATAATAATTTTACTGTGTTATCCTGGTGGATGATTTACACATGTTACTACCTATAATAATTGTACTGTGTTATCCTGGTGGATGATTTACACATGTTACTACCTATAATAATTGTACTGTATTATCCTGGTGGATGATTTACACATGTTACTACCTACCTGGAGTTTACTCCAGGTAAACTCCAGGTATAATAATTGTACTGTGTTATCCTGGTGGATGATTTACACATGTTACTACCTATAATAATTGTACTGTGTTATCCTGGTGGATGACATGCACATGTTACTACCTATAATAATTATACTTATGTCAACCTATACCTAAATATGCCTAAATATTATAAAGTTAGATAAAATATATTCAATGGATACCATCAAGTTAATTTAGGAACAGGATCACATAAGTACAATGATCATACATAGTAACTTATGAATAATAAAAGTGTAATGAACACTTTTCACTGTTCAATAATAACCAGCATGGTGACAGACACTTAAGAGAAGGTGTCCCGTAGCTTGGTTGGTGACGCACTAACCTCACACACTGCGGTCAGAGGTTCGATTCCTGGTACGGGTGGAAACATATAGGCGGGTTTCCTTAAGACACTTACAGCTCTGTTCACGTAGCCGTTAATAGGTACCTGGGTTTTAGTCAGCTGGTGTGGGTCGCATCCTGGGGAGTTTTAACTTAAGTTGCCAGAAATGCTCTGCATAACCAGGGGGGGTTTCTATGGCTCCAGGACAGATGTCCGACGGACATTTGGCAGACATTTCACAGACCGACATTTGACCGAACGGACCAAATTGCATTCATTACCTAACCTAACCTAATTTTCCGTTTGGTGAAATGTCCGTTGGGCCAAATATCCGTCGGTCATCTATCCGGCCACTGCTTTCTATATAGCATGTCGCTGATGTGAGCTATGGACTTTATAAGTTGTATCAAGTACTGGTGGTCGAAATATACACATCAGTTAATCACTTAACTTTGTCACGATATGAGTTATTATTGAGTATTGTAACAAACAGATAAATTACCCTCCAGGATAACCTAAATAAGTCAGACAAAGTGTCCTATTTCCGTTAGAGTTGGGTAAATATTTTTGTTAGTGGGTTTGGGTATGAGAAGGACGTACCTTACATGTGCCAGTAGGCCTACAGCAGTGCTCCTGCCGTACATGTGCCAATAGGCCTACTGCAGTGTTCCTGCCGTACATGTGCCAATAGGCCTACTGCAGTGTTCCTGCCATACATGTGCCAGTAGGCCTACTGCAGTGTTCCTGCCGTAGATGTGCCAATAGGCCTACTGCAGTGTTCCTGCCGTACATGAGCCAGTAAACCTACTGCAGTGTTCCTGCGATACATGTACCAGTAGACCTACTGCAGTGTTCCTTCTCTCTTATGTGTAATAACCTTATTATACAGCACATAACCATGGTGTGGGTATTAGTTATTATACAGCACATAACTATGGTGTGGGTGGTAGTTATTATACAGCACATAACCATGGTGTGGGTATTAGTTATTATACAGCACATAACCTTGGTGTGGGTGGTAGTTATTATACAGCACATAACCATGGTGTGGGTGGTAGTTATTATACAGCACATAACCATGGTGTGGGTGGTAGTTATTATACAGCACATAACCATGATGTGGGTGGTAGTTATTATACACAACATAACGATCATGTGGGTGGTAGTTATTATACACAACATAACGATCATGTGGGTGGTAGTTATTATACACTACATAACCATGGTGTGGGTGTGTTACAAAAAACACGATTCTAAAAGCTTAGAGATCTCCAGTGAATACTAGAAAGGACTGCCCTTCTAGCATCCAGCCTGTTACTGGGTTTTCGTAACAAGTAGTCAGTATCCTTGTCCAATTATCCATTAGAATTCAGTATGATTCAATAGTGCTTCAGGATTACAACTGGTAGGCTACTAACTAGAGAAATTAAAATTTAATAAATTTATTAAGTCTAGAGGTATATTATCAAATTAAATTAAATTAAATTAATCACAATAATCAAAATAATATCACTTCTCTCGTTTATAGTATTATTGTGTTGAAAGCACATATCACATTATCATTCTTAAGTACCGTCTGGTACATTTAACATTTAATAAGATATTACAAATATGTACAAGTTTGTGTGTATGTGTGTAAGTGCTCTAAGTAGTTCGCTATGTCTCACGACTCGACTAGACTTAAACAAGTGACTGACAAAGTCCTCTAATAAACTAACTTCTTGACCGACTGGCAACCAGAACAGTCTGCTTGAACAACAAAAAGAATGCTAAGCCCAATAGCAATACAACAAGCAACTGCGACACAGAATCAGGAACAAGGAGATAATATAACAACACTAAGTAGGGACCATCAGCAGATCCTCCACAAAAGTTACAAAACTCCCATACTACTGAATCTAAGTTCAGCATAAGAAAATCCCCGACTGTGATAATACACAGAAACCAGTACAAATTAGGTCATAAGCTATAGTTCAGGACCTGAGTTACTCAGAGTGTCTATGAGACACACAACCTCAGTACAACGTCGAAAATCACTAAGTCTATACAATGTTCTGTGAACAGAGTTCTACAGAACTAACAAGAATAATGAGACAGACAATCTGTCCAACCTCCAAGAGATTCTAGAGCAGACTGAATACTTCACGTGAGGTGAGGACACCCTCCCCCCTCGATCACATGATAGCTCCGTGGGTTGCTGTCGCTGCAAGACTACGGCAGTCTAACGAGCAAAGAGCGATAATTACAGTAGTTAGACAATCAAGACTTGAACTGAGCACATAATATGTTACATCCTACCTAACAAAGGAAGCTACGTCAAATAACAATATAAAGCAATACATTTACGATTTAGCTATTATCGCAAATATAAGCAATATAAAATTAAATGAAAAGGTAATAATTATATATATACATAATAGTCATTGCAACCCATTCAGGGGTTGCAACAGGGTGGTAGTTATTATACAGCACATAACCATGGACTGGGTGGAAATTATTATACAGCACATAACCATGGCGGATGATACTAGGATCTGCATGAGGCTGTCACCTGCTGAGGATGCGGTTAACCTCCAAGAAGATATAAACAAAGTTTTCCAGTGGGCAACGGTAAACAATATGATGTTCAATGAGGACAAATTCCAGCTACTCCATTATGGAAAACTGGAGGAGATAATAACTAGAACAGAGTATACTACTGACTCCAGTCATTCAATAGAGCGGAAAAATAATGTAAGGGACCTGGGAGTAGTAATGTCTGAGGATCTCACTTTCAAGGATCACAACAGTGCCACGATCGCACGTGCAAAGAAAATGATAGGATGGATAATGGGAACTTTCAAAACGAGAAATGCCAAGCCCATGATGATCCTTTTCAAATCACTTGTTCTCTCTAGGCTGGAATACTGCTGTACATTAACATCTCAATTCAAAGCAGGTGAAATCGCAGATCTAGAGAGTGTACAGAGATCCTTTACTGCACGTATAAGTTCTGTCAAGCACCATAACTACTGGGAACGCTTGGAAGCACTTGACTTGTACTCATTGGAACGCAGGAGGGAGAGATATATCATAATCTACACTTGGAAAATCTTGGAAGGAATGGTCCCAAATCTGCACACAGAAATCACTTCCTACGAAAGTAAAAGACTGGGCAGGCGATGCAAAATGCCCCCAATAAAAAGTAGGGGAGCCATTGGTACACTAAGGGAAAACACCATAAGTGTCCGGGGCCCAAAACTGTTCAACAGCCTCCCATCAAGCATTAGGGGAATTGCCAATAAACCCCTGGCTGCCTTCAAGAGAGAGCTGGACAGATACCTAAAGTCAGTGCCGGATCAGCCGGGCTGTGGCTCGTACGTTGGACTGCGTGCGGCCAGCAGTAACAGCCTAGTTGATCAGGCCCTGATCCATTGGGAGGCCTGGTCATGGACCGGGCCGCGGGGGCGTTGATCCCCGGAATAACCTCCAGGTAATCCAGGTAATCCTCCAGGTAATGGTGTGGGTGGTAGTTATTATACACCTCATAACCATGGTGTGGGTGGTAGTTATTATACACAACATAACGATCATGTGGGTGGTAGTTATTATACACCACATAACCATGGTGTGGGTGGTAGTTATTATACACAACATAACGATCATGTGGGTGGTAGTTATTATACACCACATAACCATGGTGTGGGTGGTAGTTATTATACAGCACATAACCATGGACTGGGTGGTAGTTATTATACAGCACATAACCATGGTGTGGGTGGTGGTTATTATACACTGCATAACTATGGTGTGGGTGGTAGTTATTATACACCACATAACCATGGTGTGGGTGGTAGTTTTTGTACACCACACAACCATGGTGTGGGTGGTAGTTATAATACAGCACATAACCATGGTGTGGGTGGTAGTTATTATACACAACGTAACTATGATGTGGGTGGTACTTATTATAAACAACATAACCATCGTGTGGGTGGTAGTTATTATACACCACATAACCATGGTGTGGGGGTAGTTATTATATAGCACATAACCATGATGTGGGTGGTAGTTATTATACACAACATAACCATGGTGTGGGTGGCAGTTATTGTACACCACATAACCATGGTGTGGGTGGTAGTTATTATACACCACATAACCATGGTGTGGGTGGTAGTTATTATACACCACATAACCATGGTGTGGGTGGCAGTTATTATACAGCACATAACCATGGAGTGGGTGGTAGTTATTATACAGCACATAACCATGGTGTGGGGGGTAGTTATTATACAGCACATAACAATGGTGTGGGTGGTAGTTATTATACAGCACATAACCATGGTGTGGGTGGCAGCTATTATACACTGCATAACCATGGTGTTGGTGGTAGTTATTTTACACCACATAACCATGGTGTGGGTGGTAGTTATTATACAGCACATAACCATGGTGTGGGAGGTAGTTATTATACAGCACATAACCATGGTGTGGGTGGTAGTTATTATACACCACATAACCATGGTGTGGGTGGTAGTTATTATACAGCACATAACCATGCTGTGGGAGGTAGTTATTATACAGCACATAACCATGGTGTGGGTGGTAGTTATTATACACCACATAACCATGGTGTGGGTGGTAGTTATTATACAGCACATAACCATGGTGTGGGTGGTAGTTATTATACAGCACATAACCATGGTGTGGGGGTAGTTATTATACATCACATAACTATGGTATGGGTGGTAGTTATTATACAGCACATAACCATGGTGTGGGTGGTAGTTATTATACAGCACATAACCATGGTGTGGGTGGTAGTTATTATACAGCACATAACCATGGTGTGGGTGGTAGTTATTATACAGCACATAACCATGGTGTGCGTTGTAGTTGTTATACACAACATAAGCATGGTGTGGGTGGTAGTTATTATACAGCACATAACCATGGTGTGGGTGGTAGTTATTATACAGCACATAACCATGGTGTGGGTGGTAGTTATTATACACCACATAACCATGGTGTGGGTGGTAGTTATTATACAGCACATAACCATGGTGTGGGTGGTAGTTATTATACAGCACATAACCATGGTGTGCGTTGTAGTTGTTATACACAACATAAGCATGGTGTGGGTGGTAGTTATTATACAGCACATAACCATGGTGTGGGTGGTAGTTATTATACAGCACATAACCATGGTGTGGGTGGTAGTTATTATACAGCACATAACCATGGTGTGGGTGGTAGTTATTATACAGCACATAACCATGGTGTGGGTGGTAGTTATTATACAGCACATAACCATGATGTGGGTGGTAGTTATTATACAGCACATAACCATGGTGTGGGTGGTAGTTATTATACACCACATTACCATGGAGTGGGTGGTAGTTATTATACAGCACAAAACCATGGTGTGGGTGGTAGTTATTATACACCACATACCCATGGTGTGGGTGGTAGTTATTATACAGCACATAAAAATGGTGGGGGTGGTAGTTATTATACACCACGTAACCATGCTGTGGGTGGTAGTTATTATACAGCATAACCATGGTGTGGGTGGTAGTTATTATACAGCACATAACCATGGTGTGGGTGGTAGTTATTATACACCACATAACCATGGTGTGGGTGGTAGTTATTATACACCACTTAACCATGGTGTTGGTGGTAGTTATTATACAGCATATAACCATGGTGTGGGTGGTAGTTATTATACACTGCATAACCATGGTGTGGGGGTAGTTATTTTACAGCACATAACCATGGTGTGGGTGGCAGTTATTATACAGCACATAACCACGGTGTAGGTGGTATTTATTATACACCGCATATCCATGGTGTGGGTGGTAGTTATTATACACCACATAACCATGGTGTGGGTGGTAGTTATTATACACCACACCTGGAGTTACCTGGAGAGAGTTCCGTGGGTCAACGCCCCCGCGTCCCGGTCTGTGACCAGGCCTCCTGGTGGATCAGAGCCTGATCAACCAGGCTGTTGCTGCTGGCTGCACGCAAACCAACGTACGAGCCACAGCCCGGCTGATCAGGAACTGACTTTAGGTGCTTGTCCAGTGCCAGCTTGAAGACTGCCAGGGGTCTGTTGGTAATCCCCCTTATGTGTGCTGGGAGGCAGTTGAACAGTCTCGGGCCCCTGACACTTATTGTATGGTCTCTTAACGTGCTAGTGACACCCCTGCTTTTCATTGGGGGGATGGTGCATCGTCTGCCAAGTCTTTTGCTTTCGTAGTGAGTGATTTTCGTGTGCAAGTTCGGTACTAGTCCCTCTAGGATTTTCCAGGTGTATATAATCATGTATCTCTCCCTCCTGCGTTCCAGGGAATACAGGTTTAGGAACCTCAAGCGCTCCCAGTAATTGAGGTGTTTTATCTCCGTTATGCGCGCCGTGAAAGTTCTCTGTACATTTTCTAGGTCGGCAATTTCACCTGCCTTGAAAGGTGCTGTTAGTGTGCAGCAATATTCCAGCCTAGATAGAACAAGTGCCCTGAAGAGTGTCATCATGGGCTTGGCCTCCCTAGTTTTGAAGGTTCTCATTATCCATCCTGTCATTTTTCTAGGAGATGCGATTGATACAATGTTATGGTCCTTGAAGGTGAGATCCTCCGACATGATCACTCCCAGGTCTTTGACGTTGGTGTTTCACTGTATTTTGTGGCCAGAATTTGTTTTGTACTCTGATGAAGATTTAATTTCCTCATGTTTACCATATCTGAGTAATTGAAATTTCTCATCGTTGAACTTCATATTGTTTTCTGCAGCCCACTGAAAGATTTGGTTGATGCCCGCCTGGAGCCTTGCAGTGTCTGCAATGGAAGACACTGTCATGCAGATTCGGGTGTCATCTGCAAAGGAAGACACGGTGCTGTGGCTGACATCCTTGTCTATGTCGGATATGAGGATGAGGAACAAGATGGGAGCGAGTACTGTGCCTTGTGGAACAGAGCTTTTCACCGTAGCTGCCTCGGACTTTACTCTGTTGACGACTACTCTCTGTGTTCTGTTAGTGAGGAAATTATAGATCCATCGACCGACTTTTCCTGTTATTCCTTTAGCACGCATTTTGTGCGCTATTACGCCATGGTCACACTTGTCGAAGGCTTTTGCAAAGTCTGTATATATTACATCTGCATTCTTTTTGTCTTCTAGTGCATTTAGGACCTTGTCGTAGTGATCCAATAGTTGAGACAGACAGGAGCGACCTGTTCTAAACCCATGTTGCCCTGGGTTGTGTAACTGATGGGTTTCTAGATGGGTGGTGATCTTGCTTCTTAGGACCCTTTCAAAGATTTTTATGATATGGGATGTTAGTGCTATTGGTCTGTAGTTCTTTGCTGTTGCTTTACTGCCCCCTTTGTGGAGTGGGGCTATGTCTGTTGTTTTTAGTAACTGTGGGACGACCCCCGTGTCCATGCTCCCTCTCCATAGGATGGAAAAGGCTCGTGATAGGGGCTTCTTGCAGTTCTTGATGAACACAGAGTTCCATGAGTCTGGCCCTGGGGCAGAGTGCATGGGCATGTCATTTATCGCCTGTTCGAAGTCATTTGGCGTCAGGATAACATCGGATAGGCTTGTGTTAATCAAATTTTGTGGCTCTCTCATAAAAAATTCATTTTGATCTTCGACTCTCAGTCTGGTTAGCGGCTTGCTAAAAACTGAGTCATATTGGGACTTGAGTAGCTCACTCATTTCCTTGCTGTCATCTGTGTAGGACCCATCTTGTTTAAGTAGGGGCCCAATACTGGACGTTGTTCTCGATTTTGATTTGGCATAGGAGAAGAAATACTTTGGGTTTCTTTCGATTTCATTTATGGTTTTTAGTTCTTCCCGCGATTCCTGACTCCTAAAGGATTCTTTTAGCTTAAGTTCGATGCTTGCTATTTCTCTGACCAGTGTCTCCCTACGCATTTCAGATATATTGACCTCTTTTAGCCGCTCTGTTATTCTTTTCCGTCGCCTGTAAAGGGAGCGCCTGTCTCTTTCTATTTTACATCTACTCCTCCTTTTTCTTAGAGGAATAAGCCTTGTGCATACATCGAGTGCCACCGAGTTAATCTGTTCTAGGCATAAGTTGGGGTCTGTGTTGCTTAGTATATCTTCCCAGCTTATATCGGTTAGGACTTGGTTTACTTGGTCCCACTTTATGTTTTTGTTATTGAAGTTGAATTTGGTGAATGCTCCCTCGTGACTAGTCTCATTATGTCGGTCTGGGGGTCCACGCATACATGTCTGAACCTCAATTATGTTGTGATCTGAGTATATTGTTTTTGATATGGTGACATTTCTTATCAGATCATCATTGTTAGTGAAGATGAGGTCTAGTGTATTCTCCAGTCTAGTAGGCTCTATTATTTGCTGGTTTAAATTGAATTTTGTGCAGAGATTTAAAAGTTCGTGTGAGTGTGAGTTTTCATCAGAGCTGCCTCCTGGTGTTATTACTGCAACAATATTATTTGCTATATTTCTCCATTTTAGGTGAAATCCCCCAGGAGCAAGATGTTGGGTGCAGGAGCTGGAAGATTTTCCAGACAGTGGTCAATTTTTAACAGCTTTTCCTGGAATTGCTGGGATGTTGCATCCGGAGGCTTGTAGACTACCACAATGACTAGGTTTTGGTTCTCGACCTTTACTGCTAAAACTTCCACTACATCATTTGAGGCATTAAGCAGTTCTGTGCAAACAAGTGACTCTGCAATGTGCCAACCCCCCCCCCCCTTTTGCCTGTTCACTCTGTCACATCTGTATAGGTTGTAACCTGGGATCCATATTTCGTTGTCCAAGTGATCCTTTATGTGGGTCTCAGTGAAAGCCGCGAACACTGCCTTTGCCTCTGCAAGCAGTCCACGGATGAAAGGTATTTTGTTGTTTGTTGCTGGCTTTAGACCCTGTATATTTGCAAAGAAGAATGTTATCGGACTGGTGGTATTGTTGGTACTGGGGGGGATTTTTTTTCCGGCATTAGTATCTGTATCTGTTGGTTTGGAGTGGAGGCCATCGACTGTGGTTCCACTCCAGGAATGACTGGATTTGGTGTACGATTTCTGCCATTTCCTGCCAGTTTTTTTTCCTTCCTGGCACTAAAAAACCTCTCCCTCTTGAGTGGCTGTGGCTACCCAGGTTTTCCCATGGCCTGGATGTTTTGTATCTTTTTGTCCCCTTTAGATGGTATGCCTGGCAATTTAAGTTATAGCACAATCTTTCCTGTACTGAAGAGGTACACAGTTCAGGGTGAAAAAGCTTACAGGAAGGGAGTTTGCATTTTCCTGTTGTCATATGGGCATGGCATTTTCTAGGGTGGTCATAATTGCACGTCCCATCTGTTTTTCCAGATTTCCCATGCCAGCAGATACCAAGTGCATAGTATGTGCACAGGCTTGGTTTCCGTTTGCCTTGGGTTTCTGTGACTGTATTCCCTGTTGGTGCATGTTTCCCTGTCTTACTTCTATCCTCCCTAGCACCAACAATTGAGCTCCCACCAGTTGTTTTTGGTAATATATCCTCACTATTGCTAGTGGAGTCCTCTTGTTTGCTATTTCCTGTGGTATTTCTAGTTTGCAATATTGGTTTTATCTTATCTTTGACTACACTTGTTTCCCTACTATGGCTCCTGTCCCCTATGAGGTCATTTATATGTATTCCTTCCTGCGTATAATTCCCGACTACCTGGACAAAATCTCCAGCTTCACCATTACTGTCTCCCAGGACAGCATCTCCAGCTTCACCATTACTGTCTCCCAGGACAGCACCTCCAGCTTCACCATTACTGTCTCCCAGGACAGCACCTCCAGCTTCACCATTACTGTCTCCCAGGACAGCAATATCAGCCCCACATTTACTGACTACCAGGACTTCATCTCCAGCCTTACAGTTTCTGACTACATGGCCAGTATCAAGGGCAGTGCCATTCAGCCCAGACTTTTTATGTTCCCATCTGTTGTAGAAAGCTTCCAGGTTTTCTATGAAAGCAGCTTTGATGTTGTCCTCTTTTAATACCCTTGTGATTTTAGTCCACAGATTTATCTCATTTGGGCATACCCAAAAACACTTCCCTGTTTTAACACTGCTTGTAGCTAGTTCTTGGATATCTGCACAAGGGGCGTGACACCAATTTCCACAAAAATGACAATTTACCCATGTGGAAGCCCGTTTGTTTGACTGACCACAGACTACACACAGCTTCATAATGATTTGAATGGTTGATTTACTGCAATTCTACTAGCAACCTCTTGAATATTCTATTAATAACCTCCTTAAATGAAGCTCTAGCTATTTGTATTTCTGTTTCTAACTGTTTTTGTATATTGGACAGCTTACCGTGCACGTTCCTGATTTATATTTAATGTTTGTGTTTATAAGGGCGCCTACAACCCCATCCGTTTACAGTCTGCTTTATTGTCCAACGAAACCGTTTGAAACCAGTCAAGGGTTCGGACCAGTCAAGGGTTCGGACCAGTCAAGGGTTCGGACCAGTCAAGGGTTCGGACCAGGGTTCGGTCGATCTGATCTGATCAGTGGGTCACTTATTTAAAACATACTGGTCGGTGATTTGAGCTAACACATGAAGGATCTACTGGAAATTATCTACCCGAGTAATATGTGATTTGATTGATACAAAAGTATAACTTGCGTGTTGAAGAAACCGGTGATTGCTGGCAACTCCTACAATGACGAACGGTCGACCTCAACCCTTGTTTATCAATCGCTGTATCTAGCTTTTCTATTTTTTTTCCGTCTCCACCACAATAAATGCTATATTATCACTATAGTTGACTGGTGGAAATTTTGGAGGAAGGACGCTTTTTCTGTAGTAATAATTGCTTCTCGTTGTGTATATTGCGACCGCTGGTAACTACAGGTTATATGAAATTCACAGTATACGTCTGGTATTTCAAGAAAAAAGAAACTAATGAAAGTCACTCCACTCCACTAAGTACCATTATAATACTGGTTAGTTGCTACTACAACACTGTATTCTGCTATTCACTGGTATCACTAGATTATATGCGAGTACACTAGCAAGCCAGGAAGATTATTAAAAACAGCTGACCTGTGGTAAGTTTCTGGCGACTTCTGGCACCTGCCTCTATAGGCTTATCACTTCATTTACAAATTCACCTGTTTTCAAATGACACTTTAGCCTTTATCATCAATATACTAGGGAGCCACTGTAGTATACACTATACACTATGTATATTCAATGTTATCAGGGAGACTTTCTTTCCTCTGACACGAAAAGTTCAATTATTATTATTATTTTCACACGGGACACAGGCCTATGATTCCCATCTGGCAGTAAACTCTGCTAGGTAGTGCACACTAATTCTCCTTTTTTGACTCAGTATATAATGTTTTCCGGCCAAGATTGGTTCCAGGCGCTAGAGGGATGTATCGTATAGGATTGATGACACAAATTAAAGTTCTAGCACGTAAGAGCGACCGTGAAAACACGAGAAAACCCGGAGCACAACGAGGCACGCTGACACGCTTGAGACGCTGACACATAACCATGGTGTAGGAGGTAGTTATTATACAGCACATAACCATGGTGAGGGAGGTAGTTATTATACAGCACATAACCATGGTGTAGGAGGTAGCTATTATACAGCACATAACCATGGTGTGGGTGGTAGTTATTATACAGCACATAACCATGGAGTATGTGGTAGTTATTATACAGCACATAACCATGGTGTGGGGGGTAGTTATTATACAGCACATAACCATGGTGTGGGTGGTAGTTATTATACAGCACATAACCATAGTGTGGGTGGTAGTTATTATACAGCACATAACCATGGAGTATGTGGTAGTTATTATACAGCACATAACCATGGTGTGGGGGGTAGTTATTATACAGCACATAACCATGGTGTAGGAGGTAGTTATTATACAGCACATAACCATGGTGTGGGTGGTAGTTATTATACAGCACATAACCATGGAGTATGTGGTAGTTATTATACAGCACATAACCATGGTGTGGGTGGTAGTTATTATACAGCACATAACCATGGTGTGGGTGATAGTTATTATATACCGTATAACCATGGTGAGGGTGGTAGTTATTATACACCACATAACCATGGCGTGGATGGTAGTTATTATAGAGCACATAACCATGGTGTGGGTAGTAGTTATTATACACCACATAACCATGGTGTGGGTTGTAGTTATTATACACAACATAACTATGGTGTGGGTGGTAGTTATTATACAACACATAACCATGGTGTGCGTGGTAGTTATTATACACCAAATAATAATGGTGTGGGTGGTAGTTATTATACACCACATAACCATGGTGTGGGTGGTAGTTATTATACAGCACATAATGATGGCGTGGGTGGTAGTTATTGTACACCACATAACCATGGTGTGGGTGGTAGTTATTATACAGCACATAACCATGGTGTGCGTGGTAGTTATTATACACCAAATAACCATGGTGTGGGTGGTAGTTATTATACACCACATAACCATGGTGTGGGTGGTAGTTATTATACAGCACATAACCATGGTGTGGGTGGTAGTTATTATACAGCACATAATGATGGCGTGGGTGGTAGTTATTGTACACCACATAACCATGGTGTGGGTGGTAGTTATTATACAGCACATAACCATGGTGTGGGTGGTAGTTATTATACATCGCATAACCATGGTGTGGGTGGTAGTTATTATACAGAACATAACCATGGTGTGGGTGGTAGTTATTATACACCACATTACCATGGATTGGGTGGTAGTTATTATACAGCACATAACCATGGTGTGGGTGGTAGTTATTATACAGCACATAACCATGGTGTGGGTGATAGTTATTATATACCGTATAACCATGGTGAGGGTGGTAGTTATTATACACCACATAACCATGGTGTGGATGGTAGTTATTATAGAGCACATAACCATGGTGTGGGTAGTAATTATACACCACATAACCATGGTGTGGGTTGTAGTTATTATACACAACATAACTATGGTGTGGGTGGTAGTTATTATACAGCACATAACCATGGTGTGCGTGGTAGTTATTATACACCAAATAACCATGGTGTGGGTGGTAGTTATTATACACCACATAACCATGGTGTGGGTGGTAGTTATTATACAGCACATAATGATGGCGTGGGTGGTAGTTATTGTACACCACATAACCATGGTGTGGGTGGTAGTTATTATACAGCACATAACCATGGTGTGCGTGGTAGTTATTATACACCAAATAACCATGGTGTGGGTGGTAGTTATTATACACCACATAACCATGGTGTGGGTGGTAGTTATTATACAGCACATAACCATGGTGTGGGTGGTAGTTATTATACAGCACATAACGATGGCGTGGGTGGTGGTTATTGTACACCACATAAGCATGGTGTGGGTGGTAGTTATTATACAGCACATAACCATGGTGTGGGTGGTAGTTATTATACATCGCATAACCATGGTGTGGGTGGTAGTTATTATACAGAACATAACCATGGTGTGGGTGGTAGTTATTATACACCACATTACCATGGAGTGGGTGGTAGTTATTATACAGCACATAACCATGGTGTGGGTGGTAGTTATTATACACCACATACCCATGGTGTGGGTGGTAGTTATTATACAGCACATAAAAATGGTGTGGGTGGTAGTTATTATACACCACATAACCATGCTGTGGGTGGTAGTTATTATACAGCATAACCATGGTGTGGGTGGTAGTTATTATACAGCACATAACCATTGTGTGGGTGGTAGTTATTATACAGCACATAACCATGGTGTGGGTGGTAGTTATTATACAGCACATAACCATGGTGTGGGTGGTAGTTATTATACACCACATAACCATGCTGTGGGTGGTAGTTATTATACAGCATAACCATGGTGTGCGTGATATTTATTATACAGCATATAACCATGGTGTGGGTGGTAGTTATTATACACCGCAAATCCATGGTGTGGGGGGTAGTTATTTTACAGCACATAACCATGGTGTGAGTGGCAGTTATTATACAGCACATAACCACGGTGTAGGTGGTATTTATTATACACCTCATAACCCTGGTGTGGGTGGTAGTTATTATACACCACATAAACATGGTGAGGGTGGTAGTTATTATACACCACATAACCATGGTGTGGGTGGTAGTTATTATACACCACATAACCATGGTGTAGGTGGTAGTTATTATACAGCACATAGCCATGGTGTGTGTGGTAGTTATTATACAGCACATAACCATGGAGTATGTGGTAGTTATTATACAGCACATAACCATGGTGTGGGGGGTAGTTATTATACAGCACATAACTATGGTGTGGGTGGTAGTTATTATACAGCACATAACCATGGTGTGGGTGGCAGTTATCATGCAGCACATAACCATGGTGTGGGTGGTAGTTATTATACACAACATAACGATGATGTGGGTGGTAGTTATTATACACCACATAACCATGGTGTGGGTGGTAGTTATTATACAGCACATAACCATGGTGTGGGTGGTAGTTATTATACTGAACATAACCATGGTGTGGGTGATAGTTATTATACACTGCATAACCACGGTGTGGGTGTAGTTATTATACACCACATAACCATGGTGTGGGTGGTAGTTATTATACAGCACATAACCATGGTGTGGGTAGTAGTTATTATACACCACATAACCATGGTGTGGGTTGTAGTTATTATACACAACATAACCATGGTCTGGGTGGTAGTTATTATACACCAAATAACCATGGTGTGGGTGGTAGTTATTATACAGCACATAACCATGGTGTGGGTGGTAGTTATTATACACCACATAACCATGGTGTGGGTGGTAGTTATTATACACAACTTAACCATGGTGTGGGTGGTAGTTATTATACACAACATAACCATGGTGTGGGTGGTAGTTATTATACACCACATAACCATGGTGTGGGTGGTAGTTATTGTACACCACATAACCATGGTGTGGGTGGTAGTTATTATACAGCACATAACCATGGTGTGGGTTGTAGTTATTATACAGCACATAACGATGGCGTGGGTGGTAGTTATTATACACCACATAACCATGGTGTGGGTAGTAGTTATTATACAGCAGATAACCATGGAGTGGGTGGTAGTTATTATACATCACATAACCATGGTGTGCGTTGTAGTTGTTATACACAACATAAGCATGGAGTGGGTGGTAGTTATTATACAGCACATAACCATGATGTGGGTGGTAGTTATTATACAGCACATAACCATGGTGTGGGTGGTAGTTATTATACACCACATTACCATGGAGTGGGTGGTAGTTATTATACAGCACATAACCATGGTGTGGGTGGTAGTTATTATACAGCACGTAAAAATGGTGTGGGTGGTAGATATTATACACCACATAACCATGCTGTGGGTGGTAGTTATTATACAGGATAACCATGGTGTGGGTGGTAGTTATTATACAGCACATAACCATGGTGTGGGTGGTAGTTATTATACAGCACATAAGCATGGTGTGCGTGATAGTTATTACACAGCACATAACCATGGTGTGGGTGGTAGTTATTATACAGCACATAACCATGGTGTGGGTGGTAGTTATTATGCACCACATAACCATGGTGTGGGTGGTAGTTATTATACACCACTTAACCATGGTGTTGCTGGTAGTTATTATACAGCATATAACCATGGTGTGGGTGGTAGTTATTATACACCGCATAACCATGGTGTGGGGGGTAGTTATTTTACAGCACATAACCATGGTGTGGTTGGCAGTTATTATACAGCACATAACCTCGGTGTAGGTGGTATTTATTATACACCGCATAACCATGGTGTGGGTGGTAGTTATTATACACCACATAACCATGGTGTGGGTGGTAGTTATTATACACCACATAACCATGGTGTAGGTGGTAGTTATTATACAGCATATAACGATGTTGTGGGTGGTAGTTATTATACAGCACATAACCATGGAGTATGTGGTAGTTATTATACAGCATATAACCATGGTGTGGGTGGTAGTTATTATACACCACATAACCATGGTGTAGGTGGTAGTTATTATACAGCATATAACCATGGTGTGGGTGGTAGTTATTATACACCACATAACCATGGTGTGAGTGGTAGTTATTATACACCACATAACCATGGTGTGGGTGGTAGTTATTATACAGCACTTAACCATGGTGTGGGTGGTAGTTATTATACACCACATTACCATGGTGTGGGTGGTAGTTATTATACTCTACATAACCATGGTGTGCGTGATAGTTATTATATACCGCATAACCATGGTGTGGGTGGTAGTTATTATACAGCATATAACCATGGTGTGGGTGGAAGTTATTATACAGCACATAACCATGGTGTGCGTGATAGTTATTATATACCGCATAATCATGGTGTGGGTGGAAGTTATTATACAGCATATAACCATGGTGTGGGTGATAGTTATTATACAGCACATAACCATGGTGTGGGTGGTAGTTATTATACAGCACTTAACCATGGTGTGGGTGGTATTTATTATACACCAAATAACCATGGTGTGAGTGGTAGTTATTATACACCACATAACCATGGTGTGGGTGGTAGTTATTATACAGCTCATTACCATGGTGTGGGTGGTAGTTATTATACAGCACATAACCATGGTGTGGGTGGTAGTTATTATACACCACATTACCATGTTGTGTATGGTAGTTATTATACAGCACATAACCATGATGTGGGTGGTAGTTATTATACAGCACATAACCATGGTGTGGGTGGTAGTTATTATACAGCACTTAACCATGGTGTGGGTGGTAGTTATTATACACCAAATAACCATGGTGTGGGTGGTAGTTATTATACACCACATAACCATGGTGTGGGTGGTAGTTATTATACAGCTCATAACCATGGTGTGGGTGGTAGTTATTATACAGCACATAACCATGGTGTGGGTGGTAGTTATTATACACCACATTACCATGGTGTGGTTGGTAGTTATTATACACCACATAACCATGGTGTGGGTGGTAGTTATTATACTCTACATAACCATGGTGTGGGTTTTAGTTATTATTCACCAAATAACCATGGTGTTGGTGGTAGTTAATATACACCACATAACCATGGTTTGGGTGGTAGTTATTATACACCACATAACCATGGTGTGGGTGTTAGTTATTATACTCTACATAACCATGGTGTGGGTGGTAGTTATTATTCACCAAATAACCATGGTGTTGGTGGTAGTTAATATACACCACATAACCATGGAGTGGGAGGTAGTTATTATAGAGCACATAACCATGGTGTGGGTGGTAGTTATTATACAGCATATAACCATGGTGTGTGTGGAAGTTATTATACACCACATAACCATGGTGTGGGTGGTAGTTATTATACACCACATAACCATGGTGTTTATGGTAGTTATCATACAGAACATAACCATGGTGTGGGTGGTAGTTATTATACACAACATAACCTTGATGTGGGTGGTAGTTATTATACACCACATAACCATGGTGTGGGTGGTAGTTATTATACACAACATAACCATGATGTGGGTGGTAGTTATTATACACCACATAACCATGGTGTGGGTAGTAGTTATTATACACCGCATAACCATGGTGTGGGTGGTATTATTATACACAACATAACCATGGTGTGGGTGGTAGTTATTATACAGCACATAACCATGATGTGTGTGGTAGTTATTATACAGCACATAACCATGGTGAGGTGGTAGTTATTATACAGCACATAACCATGGTGTGGGTGGTAGTTATTATACAGCACATAACCATGGTGTTGGTGGTAGTTATTATTCACCACATAACCATGGTGTGGGTGGTAGTTATTATACAGCACATAACCATGGTGTTGGTTGTAGTTATTATACACCACATAACCATGGTGTGGGTGGTAGTTATTATACACATCATAACCATGGTGTGGGTGGCAGTTATTATACAGCACATAACCATGGTGTTGGTGGTAGTTATTATTCACCACATAACCATGGTGTGGGTGGTAGTTATTATTCACCACATATCCATGGTGTGGGTGGTAGTTGTTATTCACCACATAACCATGGTGTGGGTGGTAGTTATTATACAGCACATAACCATGGTGTTGGTGGTAGTTATTATACACCACATAACCATGGTGTGGGTGGTAGTTATTATACACAACATAACCATGGTGTGGGTGGTAGTTATTATACACCACATAACCATGGTGTGGGTGGTAGTTATTATACACAACATAACCATGGTGTGGGTGGTAGTTATTATACACCACATAACCATGGTGTGGGTGGTAGTTATTATACACCACATAACCATGGTGTTGGTGGTAGTTATTATACGCCACATAACCATGGTGTGGGTGGTAGTTATTATACACCACATAACCATGGTGTGGGTGGTAGTTATTATACACCACATAACCATGGTGTGGGTGGTAGTTATTATACACAACATAACCATGGTGTTGGTGGTAGTTATTATACACCACATAACCATGGTGTGGGTGGTAGTTATTATACACATCATAACCATGGTGTGGGTGGCAGTTATTATACAGCACATAACCATGGTGTTGGTGGTAGTTATTATTCACCACATAACCATGGTGTGGGTGGTAGTTATTATTCACCACATAACCATGGTGTGGGTGGTAGTTATTATTCACCACATAACCATGGTGTGGGTGGTAGTTATTATACAGCACATAACCATGGTGTTGGTGGTAGTTATTATACACCACATAACCATGGTGTGGGTGGTAGTTATTATACACAACATAACCATGGTGTGGGTGGTAGTTATTATACACCACATTACCATGGTGTGGGTGGTAGTTATTATACACAACATAACCATGGTGTGGGTGGTAGTTATTATACACCACATAACCATGGTGTGGGTGGTAGTTATTATTCACCACATAACCATGGTGTGGGTGGTAGTTATTATACACCACATAACCATGGTGTGGGTTGTAGTTATTATACACCACATAACCATGGTGTGGGTGGTAGTTATTATACACCACATAACCATGGTGTGGGTGGTAGTTATTATACACAACATAACCATGGTGTGGGTGGTAGTTACAATATTACAGAGACAAATAACTGAGGTTTAAGGTTCAATGAAAACTATATATCGAGTATACTTTAATTAATACTTAACACAGCGCTTTAATGAAGCACATATTATGTATAATGTGATATACTTCTAGTGTATACATCTATACTGCAATATGTGCTTCACTTAAAGTATACACATTATGTGGTATACACCTCTTAGTATGTACTGCTACACTAATGTACACCATTCAGTAAATATACACTAATATACATCTTTGTGTGCATACATTACGGTGATATATTCCTCGGTATGCACACTGATGTTATATATACATCAGTAATGTATACACACTTCAATAGCGTGTATAAACATCACTGTAACTTACTGAGTGTTGACGTATACCTTGCTCAGTGGTGACGTGTACCTTGCTCAGTGGTGACGTGTACCTTACTCAGTGGTGAAGTGAACCTTTCTCAGTGGTGACGTGTACCTTGCTCAGTGGTGACGTGTACCTTGCTCAGTGGTGACGTGTACCTTGCTCAGTGGTGACGTGTACCTTGCTCAGTGGTGACGTGTACCTTGCTCAGTGGTGAAGTGAACCTTGCTCAGTGGTGACGTGTACCTTGCTCAGTGGTGACGTGTACCTTGCTCAGTGGTGAAGTGAACCTTGCTCAGTGGTGACGTGTACCTTGCTCAGTGGTGACGTGTACCTTGCTCAGTGGTGACGTGTACCTTGCTCAGTGGTGACGTGTACCTTGCTTAGTGGTGAAGTGATCCTTGCTCAGTGGTGACGTGTACCTTGCTCAGTGTTGACGTGTACCTTGCTCAGTGGTGAAGTGAACCTTGCTCAGTGGTGACGTGTACCTTACTCAGTGTTGACGTATACCTTGCTCAGTGGTGACGTGTACCTTGCTCAGTGGTGACGTGTACCTTGCTCAGTGGTGACGTATACCTTGCTCAGTGGTGACGTGTACCTTGCTCAGTGGTGACGTGTACCTTGCTCAGTGGTGACGTATACCTTGCTCAGTGGTGACGTGTACCTTGCTCAGTGGTGAAGTGAACCTTGCTCAGTGGTGACGTATACCTTGCTCAGTGGTGACGTGTACCTTGCTCAGTGGTGACGTGTACCTTGCTCAGTGTTGACGTGTACCTTGCTCAGTGGTGAAGTGAACCTTGCTCAGTGGTGACGTGTACCTTGCTCAGTGGTGACGTGTACCTTGCTCAGTGGTGACGTGTACCTTGCTCAGTGTTGACGTGTATCTTGCTCAGCGGTGACGTGTACCTTGCTCAGTGGTGAAGTGTACCTTGCTCAGTGGTGACGTGTACTTTACTTAGTATTGACGTGTACCTTGCTCAGCGGTGACGTGTACCTTGCTCAGTGGTGAAGTGTACCTTGCTCAGTGTTGACGTGTATCTTGCTCAGCGGTGACGTGTACCTTGCTCAGTGGTGAAGTGTACCTTGCTCAGTGGTGACGTGTACTTTACTTAGTATTGACGTGTACCTTGCTCAGTGGTGACGTGTACCTTGCTCAGTGGTGACGTGTACCTTGCTCAGTGGTGAAGTGTACCTTGCTCAGTGGTGACGTGTACTTTACTTAGTATTGACGTGTACCTTGCTCAGTGGTGACGTGTACCTTGCTCAGTGGTGACGTGTACCTTGCTCAGTGGTGAAGTGTACCTTGCTCAGTGGTGACGTGTACTTTACTTAGTATTGACGTGTACCTTGCTCAGTAGTGACGTGTACCTTGTTACAAAAAACACGATTCTATAAGCTTAGAGATCTCCAGTGAATACTAGAAAGGACTGCCCTTCTAGCATCCAGCCTGTTACTGGGTTTTCGTAACAAGTAGTCAGTATCCTTGTCCAATTATCCATTAGAATTCAGTATGATTCAATAGTGCTTCAGGATTACAACTGGTAGGCTACTAACTAGAGAAATTAAAATTTAATAAATTTATTGAGTCTCGTCTAGAGGTATATCATCAAATTAAATTAAATTAATCAATTCAAATAAATTGATAATAATCACCTCTCTCGTGTACAATAGTATTGTGCTGAAAGCACATATCACATTTATATGTCTTAAGTACCGTCTGGTACATTAACATTTAATACAATATACAAATAATTATGTGTATGTGTGTAAGTGCTCTAAGTAGTTCGCTATGTCTCAGGACTGGACTAGACTTGTACAAGTGACTGACAAAGTCCTCAAATAAACTAACTTCTTGACCAACTGGCAATCAGAACAGTCTGCTTGAACAATAAAAAGAATGCTAAGCCCAATAGCAATATAACAAGCAACTGCGACACAGAATCAGGAACAAGGAGATAATATAACGACACTAAGTAGGGACCATCAGCAGATCCTCCACAAAAGTCACAAAACTCCCATAATACTGAACCTAAGTTCAGCATAAGAAAATCCCCGACTGTGACAATACACAGATACCAGTACAAATTAGGTCAGAAGCTACAGCTTGTCTATGCGACACCCAACCTCAGTACAACGTCGAAAATCACTAAGTCTATACAATGTTCTGTGAACAGTCTCCAGAACTAACAATAATGAGACAAGAGACTATCTTCCAACAAGGGCCAATAAGGGAGATTTAGGTACTTCTTGTCAAGAATACGTCCAATCACCCAGCGAGTCTAGACCAGACTGAATACTTCAGGCGAGGTGAGGACAGCCCCCCTCGATCACGTGATAGCTCCATGGACAGTTGCTGCCCAGCAACAGAAGCTGGCAGAGTAACGAGCCACAAGCGATAATTACAGTAGTTAGACAATCAAGACTTGAACTTTGAGCACATAATATATGTGTTACATCCTACCTAAAAAAGGAAACTAAGTCAAATAATAATATAAAGCAACATATTTATGATTTAGCTATTACCCAAATATAAGCAATATAAAATTATATGAAAAGGTAACATACATGTAATATATATACATAATATACATTGCAACCCATTCAGGTGTTACAACAATGTGTCTTCCAGAAGTGTAGCCATGCTCCAGGTGTCTGCCAGGAGTGTAGCCATGCTCCAGGTGTCTGCCAGGAGTGTAGCCATGCTCCAGGTGTCTGCCAGGAGTGTAGCCATGCTCCAGGTGTCTGCCAGGAGTGTAGCCATGCTCCAGGTGTCTGCCAGGAGTGTAGACTTGCTCCATGTGTCTGCCCAGAGTGGTGGCATGCTACATGTGTCTGCCAAGAGTGCAGCCATGTCCATGTGTCGGCCAGGACTGCAGCCATGCTCCATGTGTCGGCCAGGACTGCACCCATGCTCCATGTGTCGGCCAGGACTGCAGCCATGCTCCATGTGTCGGCCAGGACTGCACCCATGCTCCATGTGTCTACCAGCAGTGTAGACATGCTCCATGTGTCTGTAAGGAGTGCAGATATGCTCCATTTGTCTGTCGGGAGTGTAGCCATACTCCATTCGTCTGCCAGGAGTGGTGCCACGCTCCTTGTGTCTGCCAGGAGTTGAGCCATGCTCCATACGTCTGCCATGAGTAGTACCATGCTCCATATGTCTGCCAGGAGTGGTGCCGTGCCCCATGTGTCTGCAATGAGTGGAGAAATGCTCCATGTGTCTGCCAGGAGTAGTGCCATGCTCCATGTGTATGCCGGGAGTGGTTCCATGCTTCATGTGTCTGCCAGGAGTGGAGCCATGCTCCATATGTCTGCAAGGAGTGGAGCCATGCTCCATGTGTCTGTCAGGAGTGGTGCCAAGCTCCATGTATCTGCCAGGAGTGGAGCCATGCTCCATGTGTCTGCAAGGAGTGGAGCCATGCTCCATGTGTCTGCCAGGAGTGGATCCATTCTCCATGTGTCTGCCAGGAGTGGTGCCATGCTCCATGTGTCTGCCAGGAGTGGTGCCATGCTCCATATGTCTGCCAGGAGCGGAGCCATGCTCCATGTGTCTGCAAGGAGTGGATCCATTCTCCATGTGTCTGCCAGGAGTGGTGCCAAGCTCCATTTATCTGCCACGAGCGGAGCCATGCTCCATATGTCTGCAAGGAGTGGAGCCATGCTCCATGTGTCTGCCAGGAGTGGTGCCAAGCTCCATGTATCTGCCAGGAGCGGAGCCATGCTCCATGTGTCTGCCAGGAGTGCAGCCATGTTCCATGTGTCTGTCAGGAGTGGTGCCATGCTCCATGTGTCTGTCAGGAGTGGTGCCATGCTCCATGTGTCTGCCAGTAGTGCAGCCATGCTCTATGTGTCTGCCAGGAGTGGTGCCATGCTCCATATGTCTTCCATGAGTGCAGCCATGCTCCATGTGTATGCCAAGAGTGGAGCCATGCTCCATGTGTCTGCCATGAGTGGTGCCATACTCCATGTATCTGCAAGGAGTGGTGACATGCTCCATGTGTCTGCCAGGAGTGTAGCTATGCTCCATGTGTCTGCTAGAAATGGTGCCATGCACCATGTGTCTTCCAGGAGTGCATCCATGGTCCATGTGCCTGCCAGGAGTGCAGCTATGCTCCATGTGTCTGCCAGAAATGGTGCAATGCACCATGTGTCTGCCAGGAGTGCAGCCATGCTCCATGTCTCTGCCAGGAGTGCAGCTATGTTCCATGTGTCTGCCAGAAATGGTGCCATGCACCATGTGTCTGCCAGGAATGCAGTCATGCTCTATGAGTCTTCCAGGAGTGCAGCCATGGTCCATATGCCTGCCAGGAGTGATGCCATGCTCCATGCGTCTGCCAAGAGTGGAGCCATGCTCCATGTGTCTGCCAGGAGTGCAGCCATGCTCTATGAGTCTTCCAGGAGTGCAGCCATGGTCCATATGCCTGCCAGGAGTGATGCCATGCTCCATGCGTCTGCCAAGAGTGGAGCCATGCTCCATGTGTCTGCCAGGAGTGTAGCTATGCTCCATGTGTCTGCCAGGAGTGTTGCCATGCTCCATGTGTCTGCCAGGAGTGCAGCTATGTTCCATATGTCTGCCAGAAATGGTGCCATGCACCATGTGTCTGCCAGGAGTGCAGTCATGCTCTATGAGTCTTCCAGGAGTGCAGCCATAGTCCATATGCCAGCCAGGAGTGGTGCCATGCTCCATGCGTCTGCCAAGAGTGGAGCAATGCTCCATGTGTCTGCCAGGAGTGTAGCCATGCTCCATGTGTCTGCCAGGAGTGTTGCCATGCTCCATGTGTCTGCCAGGAGTGTTGCCATGCTCCATGTGTCTGCCAGGAGTGGAGCCATGCTCCATGTGTCTGCCAGGAGTGTTGCCATGCTCCATATGTCTGCCAGGAGTGGAGCCATGCTCCATGTGTCTGCCACGAGTGTTGCCATGCTCCATGTGTCTGCCAGGAGTGTTGCCATGCTCCATGTGTCTGCCAAGAGTGGAGCGTGCTCCATGTGTCTGCCAGGAGTGTAGCCATGCTCCATGTGTCTGCCAGGAGTGTTGCCATGCTCCATGTGTCTGCCAGGAGTGTTGCCATGCTCCATGTGTCTGCCAGGAGTGCTGCCATGCTCCATGTGTCTGTCAGGAGTGGAGCCATGCTCCATGTGTCTGCCACGAGTGTTGCCATGCTCCATGTGTCTGCCAGGAGTGTTGCCTTGCTACATGTGTCTGCCAGGAGTGCTGCCATGCTCCATGTGTCTGCCAGGAGTGGAGCCATGCTCCATGTGTCTGCCAGGAGCAGAGCCATGCTCCATGTGTCTGCCAGGAGCAGAGCCATGCTCCATGTGTCTGCCAGGAGTGGTGCCATGCTCCATGTGTCTGCCAGGAGCAGAGCCATGCTCCATGTGTCTGCCAGGAGTGGTGTCATGCTCCATGTGTCTGCCAGGAGCAGAGCCATGCTCCATGTGTCTGCCAGGAGCAGAGCCATGCTCCATGTGTCTGCCAGGAGTGGTGCCATGCTCCATGTGTCTGCCAGGAGTAGTGCCATGCTCCATGTGTCTGCCAGGAGTGGTGCCATGCTCCATGTGTCTGCCAGGAGCAGAGCCATGCTCCATGTGTCTGCCAGGAGTGGTGCCATGCTCCATGTGTCTGCAAGGAGTGGTGCCATGCTCCATGTGTCTGCCAGGAGTGGTGCCATGCTCCATGTGTCTTCCAGGAGTGGTGCCATGCTCCATGTGTCTGCCAGGAGCAGAGCCATGCTCCATGTGTCTGCCAGGAGTGGTGCCATGCTCCATGTGTCTGCCAGGAGTGGTGCCATGCTCCATGTGTCTGCCAGGAGCAGAGCCATGCTCCATGTGTCTGCCAGGAGTGGTGCCATGCTCCATGTGTCTGCCAGGAGTGGTGCCATGCTCCATGTGTCTGCCAGGAGCAGAGCCATGCTCCATGTGTCTGCCAGGAGTGGTGCCATGCTCCATGTGTCTGCCAGGAGTGGTGCCATGCTCCATGTGTCTGCCAGGAGTGGTGTCATGCTCCATGTGTCTGCCAGGAGTTGTGCCATGCTCCATGTGTCTTCCAGGAGTGGTGCCATGCTCCATGTGTCTGCCAGGAGTGGTGCCATGCTCCATGTGTGTGACAGGAGTGGTGCCATGCTCCATGTGTCTGCCAGGAGTGGTGCTATGCTCCATGTGTCTGCCAGGAGTGGTGCCATGCTACATGTGTCTGCCAGGACTGGTGCCATGCTCCATGTGTCTGCCAGGAGTGGTGCCATGCTCCATGTGTCTGCCAGGAGTGGTGCCATGCTCCATGTGTCTGCCAGGAGTGGTGCTATGCTCCATGTGTCTGCCAGGAGTGGTGCCATGCTACATGTGTCTGCCAGGAGTGGTGCCATGCTCCATGTGTCTGCCAGGAGTGGTGCCATGCTCCATGTGTCTGCCAGGAGTGGTGCCATGCTACATGTGTCTGCCAGGAGTGGTGCCATGCTCTATGTGTCTGCCAGGAGTGGTGCCATGCTCCATGTGTCTGCCAGGAGTGGTGCTATGCTCCATGTGTCTGCCAGGAGTGGTGCCATGCTACATGTGTCTGCCAGGAGTAGTGCCATGCTCCATGTGTCTGCCAGGAGTGGTGCCATGCTCCATGTGTCTGCCAGGAGTGGTGCCATGCTACATGTGTCTGCCAGGAGTGGTGCCATGCTCCATGTGTCTGCCAGGAGTGGTGCCATGCTCCATGTGTCTGCCAGGAGTGGTGCCATGCTCCATGTGACTGCCAGGAGTGGTGCCATGCTACATGTGTCTGCCAGGAGTGGTGCCATGCTACATGTGTCTGCCAGGAGTGTTGCCATGCTCCAGGTGTCTGCCAGGAGTGCAGCCATGGTCCATGTGTCTGCCAGGAGCAGAGCCATGCTCCATGTGTCTGCCAGGAGCAGAGCCATGCTCCATGTACAAATATTTCGCATTATACCAGAACTGGTATTAAAAAGAGAAATGTTTGACTTCATGACCAAAGAAATACTTCAGTCTTTATGTAAACGTTTTCTCCTTGAAATGTTTTATACCTGGGTTTATGAAAGACAAAGTTACAACACAAACTGTCAGACACACCATTACAGGAGACCAGAAGGTACACGTCACACCAACACTGGGAAACAAACTGTCAGACACACCATTACAGGAGACCAGAAGGTACACATCACACCAACACTGGGAAACAAACTATGGTAGTTGTAACCTCACAATAAACAGAGGAAGATAAAAACCTGCAGTAAATGACACAAATAATACAGCAGTTGTTATCAGTACTTGAGTGGATGTACAGTTTGTGTCCGTCACTCCAGAACAACAGATATTAGTGCCACCAAATAAAGTCTCCTACATACCATCAATACCACATCATTTGTATTTATAAATGTACAGGATCAAAAGCCATCAACCAACAACAAAATACCTTTCATCAGCTGACTCCTCACAGAATCAACTACAATGTTCGCAGTTTTCCCAGAAGTGAGGGACTACCCGGCGAGGGTTGTAACACTGGACGTGTTTCCTGGCACTGGTTGTCCATGTTCACCCATTAGTAAAATGGGTGCCTTGGTGTTAGTGGACTGGTGTGGGTCGCATCCTGGGTGTTAGTGGACTGGTGTGGGTCGCATCCTGGGTGTTAGTGCACTGGTGTGGGTCGCATCCTAGCTGTTAGTGGATTGATGTGGGTCACATCCTGGGTGTTAGTGGGCTGGTGTGGTCACTCACTACAAAAGACTTGGCAGACGATGCACCATCCCCCCAATGAAAAGCAGGGGTGTCACTAGCACGTTAAGAGACCATACAATAAGTGTCAGGGGCCCGAGACTGTTCAACTGCCTCCCAGCACACATAAGGGGGATTACCAACAGACCCCTGGCAGTCTTCAAGCTGGCACTGGACAAGCACCTAAAGTCAGTTCCTGATCAGCCGGGCTGTGGCTCGTACGTTGGTTTGCGTGCAGCCAGCAGCAACAGCCTGGTTGATCAGGCGCTGATCCACCAGGAGGCCTGGTCACAGACCGGGCCGCGGGGGCGTTGACCCCCGAAACTCTCTCCAGGTAAACTCCAGGTAAACATCCTGGATGTTAGTGGACTGGTGTGGGTGACATCCTGGGTGTTAGTGGACTGGTGTGGGTCACATCCTGGGTGTTAGTGGACTTGTGTGGGTCGCATCCTAGCTGTTAGTGGACTGGTGTGGGTCGCATCCAAGCTGTTAGTGGACTGATGTGGGCCACATCCTAGGAGTTAGTGGGCTGGTGTGGTCACATCCTGGGTATTAGTGGACTGGAGTGGGTCGCATCCTGGGTGTTAGTGGACTGGTGTGGGTCACATCCTGGGTGTTAGTGGACTGGTGTGGGTCGCATGCTGGGTGTTAGTGGACTGGTGTGGGTCGCATCCTAGCCGTTAGTGAACTGATGTGGGCCACATCCTAGGAGTTAGTGGACTGATGTGGGTCACATCCTGGGTGTTAGTGGGCTGGTGTGGTCACATCCTGGGTGTTAGTGGACTGATGTGGGTCACATCCTGGGTGTTAGTGGACTGATGTGGGTCACATCCTGGGTGTTAGTGGACTGGTGTGGGTCACATCCTGGGTGTTAGTGGACTGATGTGGGTCACATTCTGGGTGTTAGTGGACTGATGTGGGTCACATCCTGGGTGTTAGTGGGCTGGTGTGGTCACATCATGGGTGTTAGTGGACTGATGTGGGTCACGTCCTGGGTGTTAGTGGACTGATGTGGGTCACATCCCGGGTGTTAGTAGACTGGTGTGGGTCACATCCTGGGTGTTAGTGGACTGATGTGGGTCGCATCCTGGGTGTTAGTGGACTGATGTGGGTCACATCCTGGGAGTTAGTGGACTGGTGTAGTCACATCCTGGGTGTTAGTGGACTGGAGTGGGTCACATCCTGGGTGTTGGTGGACTTGCGTGGGTCGCACCCTGGGTGTTAGTTGACTGGCGTGGGTCACATCCTGGGTGTTAGTGGACTGGTGTGGGTCACATGCTGGGTGTTAGTGGACTGGTGTAGTCACATCCTGGGTGTTAGTGGACAGGAGTGGGTCACATGCTGGGTTTTAGTGGACTGGTGTGGGTCGCACACTGGGTGTTATTTGACTGGTGTGGGTCACATCCTGGATGTTAATGGACTGGTGTGGGTCACATGCTGGCTGTTAGTGGACTGGTATGGGTCGCATCATAGCTGTTAGTGGACTGATGTGGGTCACATCATGGGAGTTAGTGGGCTGGTGTGGTCACATCCTGGGTGTTAGTGGACTGGAGTGGATCACATCCTGGGTGTTAGTGGACTGGTGTGGGTCGCACCCTGGGTGTTAGTTGACTGGTGTGGATCACATCCTGGGTGTTAATGGACTGGTGTGGGTCACATGCTGGGTGTTAGTGGACTGGTATGGGTCGCATCATAGCTGTTAGTGGACTGATGTGGGTCACATCCTGGGAGTTAGTGGGCTGGTGTGGTCACATCCTGGGTGTTAGTGGACTGGAGTGGATCACATCCTGGGTGTTAGTGGACCGGTGTGCGTCACATCATGGGTGTTAGTGGAATTCAGTGGGTCGCATCCTGAGTGTTAGTGGACTGGTGTGGTTCGCATCCTGGATGTTAGTGGACTGGTGTGGGACGCATTCTGGGTGTTAGTGGACTGGTGTGGCTCGCATCCTAGGTGTTAGTGGACTAGTGTTGGTCACATCCTGGGTGTTAGTGGACTGGTGTGGGTCACATCCTGTGTGTTAGTGGAATGGTGTGGATCACATCCTGGGTGTTAGTTGATTGGTGTGAGTCCCATCCTGAGTGTTAGTGGACTGATGTGGGTCACATCCTGTGTGTTAGTAGACTGGAGTGGGCCGCATCCTGGGAGTTAGTGGACTTTTGTGGGTCGCATCCTGGGTGTTAGTGGACTGGTGTGGGTCGCATCCTGGGTGTTAGTAGAGTGGTGTGGGTCGCATCCTGGGTGTTAGCAGACTGGTGTGGGTCGCATCCTAGGTGTTAGTGGACTGGTGTGGGTCGCATCCTAGGTGTTAGTGGACTGGTGTAGGTCACATCTTGGGTGTTAGTAGACTGGTGTGGGTCACATCCTGGGTGTTAGTGGACCGGTGTGGGTCACATCCTGGGTGTTAGTGGACTGGTGTGAGTCGCATCCTGGGTGTTAGTGGACTGGCGTGGGTCGCATCCTGGGTGTTAGTGGACTGGTGTGGGTCGCATCCTGGGTGTTAGTTGACTGGTGTGGGTCTCATCCTGGGTGCTAGTGGACTGGTGTGGGTCACATCCTGGGTGTTAGTGGATTGGTGTGGGCAGCATCCTGGGTGTTAGTGGACTGGTGTGGGTCGCATCCTGGGTGTTGATGGACCAGTGTGGGTCGCATCCTGGGTGTTGATGGACCAGTGTGGGTCGCATCCTGTGTGTTGGTGGACCAGTGTGGGTCGCATCCTGGGTGTTGATGGACCAGTGTGGGTCGCATCCTGTGTTGGTGGACCAGTGTGGGTCGCATCCTGGGTGTTGGTGGACCAGCGTGGGTCGCATCCTGGGGCAAAACTGACTTAATTTGCATGAAATGCTCAGCATAACAACTTTCTGTTTATTAATAAGTCATTGATGTCAGCTATGGTCTGTATACCTTGTATATGTACTTGTATACCTTGTACATGTACTTGTATACCTTGTACATGTACTTGTATACCTTGTACATGTGCTTGTATACCTTGTACATGTACTTGTATATCTTGTACATGTACTTGTATACCTTGTACATGTACTTGTATACCTTGTACATGTACTTGTATACCTTGTACATGTACTTGTATACCTTGTACATGTGCTTGTATACCTTGTACATGTACTTGTATATCTTGTACATGTACTTGTATACCTTGTACATGTACTTGTATACCTTGTACATGTACTTGTATACCTTGTACATGTACTTGTATACCTTGTACATGTGCTTGTATACCTTGTACATGTACTTGTATATCTTGTACATGTACTTGTATACCTTGTACATGTACTTGTATACCTTGTACATGTACTTGTATACCTTGTACATGTACTTGTATACCTTGAACATGTACTTGTATACCTTGTACATGTACTTGTATACCTTGTACATGTACTTGTATACCTTGTACATGTGCTTGTATACCTTGTACATGTACTTGTATATCTTGTACATGTACTTGTATACCTTGTACATGTACTTGTATACCTTGTACATGTACTTGTATACCTTGAACATGTACTTGTATACCTTGTACATGTACTTGTATACCTTGTACATGCACTTGTATACCTTGTACATGTGCTTGTATACCTTGTACATGTACTTGCATACCTTGTACATGTACTTGTATACCTTGTACATGTACTTGTATACCTTGAACATGTACTTGTATACATTGTACATGTACTTGTATACCTTGTACATGTACTTGTATACCTTGTACATGTACTTGTATACCTTGTACATGTACTGGTATACCTTGTACATGTACTTGTATACCTTGTACATGTACTTGTATACCTTGTACATGTACTTGTATAAATTGTACATGTACTTGTATACCTTGTACATGTACTTGTATACCTTGTACATGTACTTGTATACCTTGTACATGTACTTGTATACCTTGTACATGTACTTGTATACCTTGTACATATACTTTATACCTTGTACATGTATTTGTATACCTTGTACATGTACTGGTATACCTTGTACATGTACTTGTATACCTTGTACATGTACTTGTAAACCTTGTACATGTACTTGTATTCCTTGTTCATGTACTTGTACACCTTGTACATGTACTTGTATACCTTGTACATATACTTGTATACCTTGTACATGTACTTGTATACCTTGTACATGTACTTGTATACCTTGTACATGTACTTGTATACCTTGTACATGTACTTGTATACCTTGTACATATACTTTATACCATGTACATGTATTTGTATACCTTGTGCATGTACTGGTATACCTTGTACATGTACTTGTATACCTTGTACATGTACTTGTAAACCTTGTACATGTACTTGTATTCCTTGTTCATGTACTTGTACACCTTTTACATGTACTTGTATACCTTGTACATATACTTGTATACGTTGTACATGTACTTGTATACCTTGTACATGTAGTTGTATACCTTGTACATGTACTTGTATACCTTGTACATGTACTTGCTCACCTTATACATGTACTTGTATACCTTGTACATGTACTGGTATACCTTGTACATGTACTTGTACACCTTGTACATGTACTTGTACACCTTGTACATGTACTTGTACACCTTGTACATGTACTTGTATACCTTGTACATGTATTTGTGTACCTTGTACATATACTGGTACACCTTGTACATGTACTTGTATACCTTGTACATGTACTTGTATACCTTGTACATGTACTTGTATACCTTGTACATGTACTTGTATATCTTGTACATGTACTGGTATACCTTGTACATGTACTTATATACCTTGTACATGTACTTGTATACTTTGTACATGTACTTGTATACCTTGTACATGTACTTGTATACCTTGTACATGTACTTGTATACCTTGTACATGTACTTGTATACCTTGTACATGTACTGGTATACCTTGTACATGTACTTGTATAATTTGTACATGTACTTGTATACCTTGTACATGTACTTGTATACCTTGAACATGTACTTGTATACCTTGTACATGTACTTGTATACCTTGTACATGTACTTGTATACCTTGTACATGTAATTGTATACCTTGTACATGTACTTGTATACCTTGTACATGTACTTGTATACCTTGTACATGTACTTGTATACCTTGTACATGTACTGGTATACCTTTTACATGTACTTGTATCCCTTTTACATGTACTTGTATACCTTGTACATGTACTTGTATAAATTGTACATGTACTTGTATACCTTGTACATGTACTTGTATACCTTGTACATGTACTTGTATACCTTGTACATGTACTTGTATACCTTGCACATGTACTTGTATACCTTGTACATATACTTTATACCTTGTACATGTATTTGTATACCTTGTACATGTACTGGTATACCTTGTACATGTACTTGTATACCTTGTACATGTACTTGTATAACTTGTACATGTACTTGTATACCTCGTACGTGTACTGGTATACCTTGTACATGTACTTGTATACCTCGTACGTGTACTGGTATACCTTGTACATGTACTTGTATACCTCGTACGTGTACTGGTATACCTTGTACATGTACTTGTATACCTTGTACATGTACTTGTATACCTTGTACATGTACTTGTATACCTTGTACATGTACTGGTATACCTTGTACATGTACTTGTATACCTTGTACATGTACTTGTACACCTTGTACATGTACTTGTATACCTTGTACATGTACTTGTATACCTTGTACATGTACTGGTATACCTTGTATATGTACTTATACACCTTGTACATGTACTGGTATACCTTGTACATGTACTTGTACACCTTGTACATGTACTGGTATACCTTGTACATGTACTTGTATACCTTGTACATGTACATGTATACCTTGTACATGTACTTGTATACCTTGTACAAGTACTGGTATACCTTGTACATGTACTTGTACACCTTGTACATGTACTGGTATACCTTGTACATGTACTTGTATACCTTGTACATGTACTTGTATGCCTTGTACATGTACTTGTATACCTTGTACATGTACTGGTATACCTTGTACATGTACTTGTACACCTTGTACATGTACTGGTATACCTTGTACACGTACTTGAATACCTTGTACATGTACTTGTATACCTTGTACATGTACTTGTATACCTTGTACATGTACTTGTATACCTTGTACATGTACTTGTATACCTTGTACATGTACTTGTATACCTTGTACATGTACTGGTATACCTTGTACATGTACTTGTATACCTTGTACATGTACTGGTATACCTTGTACATGTACTTGTATACCTTGTACATGCACTTGTATACCTTGTGCATGTACTGGTATACCTTGTACATGTACTTGTATACCTTGTACATGTACTTGTATACCTTGTACATGTACTGGTATACTTTGTACATGTACTTGTATACCTTGTACATGCACTTGTATACCTTGTACATGTACTTGTATACCTTGTACATGTACTGGTATACCTTGTACATTTACTGGTATACCTTGTACATGTACTTGTTTACCTTGTACATGCACTTGTATACCTTGTACATGTACTGGTATACATTGTACATGCACTTGTATACCTTGTACATGTACTCGTATACCTTGTACATGTACTCGTATACCTTGTACATGTACTTGTATACCTTGTACATGCACTTGTATACCTTGTACATGTACTGGTATACCTTGTACATGTACTTGTATACCTTGTACATGTACTTGTATACCTTGTACATGTACTGGTATACTTTGTACATGTACTTGTATACCTTGTACATGCACTTGTATACCTTGTACATGTACTTGTATACCTTGTACATGTACTGGTATACCTTGTACATTTACTGGTATACCTTGTACATGTACTTGTTTACCTTGTACATGCACTTGTATACCTTGTACATGTACTGGTATACCTTGTACATGCACTTGTATACCTTGTACATGTACTCGTATACCTTGTACATGTACTCGTATACCTTGTACATGTACTTGTATACCTTGTACATGTACTTGTATACCTTGTACATGTACTTGTATACCTTGTATATGTACTTGTATACCTTGTACATGTACTTGTATACCTTGTACATGTACTGGTATACCTTGTACATGTACTTGTATACCTTGTACATGTACTTGTATACCTTGTACATGTACTTGTACACCTTGTACATGTACTTGTATACCTTGTACATGTACTTGTATACCTTGTACATGTACTTGTATACCTTGTACATGTACTTGTATACCTTGTACATGCTCTTGTATACCTTGTACATGTACTTGTATACTTTGTACATGTACTTGTATACCTTGTACATGTACTCGTATACCTTGTACATGTACTCGTATACCTTGTACATGTACTTGTATACCTTGTACATGTACTTGTATACCTTGTACATGTACTTGTATACCTTGTATATGTACTTGTATACCTTGTACATGTACTTGTATACCTTGTACATGCAATTGTATACCTTGTACATGTACTTGTATACTTTGTACATGTACTTGTATACCTTGTACATGTACTCGTATACCTTGTACATGTACTCGTATACCTTGTACATGTACTTGTATACCTTGTACATGTACTTGTATACCTTGTACATGTACTTGTATACCTTGTATATGTACTTGTATACCTTGTACATGTACTTGTATACCTTGTACATGTACTTGTACACCTTGTACATGTACTTGTATACCTTGTACATGTACTTGTATACCTTGTACATGTACTTGTATACATTGTACATGTACTTGTATACCTTGTACATGTACTTGTATACCTTGTACATGTACTCGTATACCTTGTACATGTACTTGTATACCTTGTACATGTACTTGTATACCTTGTACATGTACTTGTATACCTTGTATATGTACTTGTATACCTTGTACATGTACTTGTATACCTTGTACATGTACTTGTATACCTTGTACATGTACTGGTATACCTTGTACATGTACTTGTATACCTTGTACATGTACTTGTATACCTTGTACATGTACTTGTACACCTTGTACATGTACTTGTATACCTTGTACATGTACTTGTATACCTTGTACATGTACTTGTATACCTTGTACATGTACTTGTACACCTTGTACATGTACTTGTATACCTTGTACATGTACTTGTATACCTTGTACATGTACTTGTATACCTTGTACATGTACTTGTATACCTTGTACATGTACTTGTATACCTTGTACATGTACTTGTATACCTTGTACATGTACTTGTATACCTTGTACATGTACTTGTATACCTTGTACATGTACTTGTATACCTTGTACATGTACTTGTATACCTTGTACATGTACTTGTATACCTTGTACATGTACTTGTATTCCTTTGTCCTCAACGAAAAATGCTGGAACGACATCCTAAACAACACGGATCCAAACCTGTGCCTAGAAAGAATTAACTCTGTGGCACTTGAGGTATGTTCATGGCACATTACCCTATGAAAAAAAGAGAAGAAGAAATAACCTATATATAAGGAGACTCTTCCTCTACAGGCAAAAGAAAAAATCACAGAGATGCCTACAGGGGCCAGCCTCTCTGGGACACGGAAGGAGGTACTGGCCAGAGAAATGGTAAATATCGAACTTAAGCTCAAGGAATCATACAGGAGCTAGAAAACACAAAGAAATTGAAGCATTAATTTAAAATAAAAGAAATCCAAAATGTTTCTTTTCTTATGCCAAATCTAAGGCAAGGAAACACATCAGTATAGAACACTTGCTTACACGAGATGAGACATACACAGATGACAGCAAAGAACTGAGATACGGAAGTCCCAGTATGGCTCGGTGTTTAGTGAACCATTAACCAGACTAAGGGTTGGCAATCTAAATGCATTTGTTGTGACCGAGACTCAAAAGCTGCTTAGTTTCAAATTTTTTTATATAATGTTAACACTAGAAGACTTTAAAAATTCAGTAAATGACACGCCCGTGCACTTAGCCCCAGGCCCAGACTCATGGAACTCCGTGTTCATCATGAACTGCAAGAAGCCCCTATCACGTGACTTAAATATTCTATGGAAAGGGAGGTAGGGACATGGGAGTCATCCCACAGTCACTGAAAACAATGAATAACGCCCTACTCTACAATTGTGGCAGAAAAGCAATTGGAAAAAAAAAATTAAAGACCGATAGCACTAGCATCCCACATCATAAAAATCTTTGAAGGACTGTAAGAAGCAAGATTGCAAACCACGTGAACTCCCACCAATTACAATCAGGGCATCATGGGTTTAGAACAGGTCAGTCCTGCCGCTCACAACTACTGGACCAAAATGACATGGTCTTGGATGGTCGCTACTGCCTCTCACAACTACTGGACCACTATGACATGGTCTTTGATGGTCGCTCCTACCTCTCACAACTACTTGACCACTATGACATGGTCTTGGATGGTCGCTTCTGCCTCTCACAACTACTGGACCCCTATGACATGGTCTTGGATGGTCGCTCCTGCCTCTCACAACTACTGGACTACTATGACATGGTCTTGGATGCACTGGAGGACAAACTGAAATCCTTCGACAGGTGACATCGTGATGTAATAGCACATAAAATGCTTGATTAAAAAAAACAAACAGGAAAAGTGGGTAGATGGATCTATAACTTCTTAACCAATAGAACACGAAGAGTAATAGTAAACAGAGTAAAGTCCGAGGCGGCTCCATTAAAAAGCTCTGTTCCACAATACACAGTACACGCTCCCATACTTTTACTCAACATCGTGTCCATCACAGATAGAGATGTAAATCACAGCACTGTGTCCTCCTTTGCTGATGATACCAGAATGTGCATTACAGTGTCATCCATTGAGGACACTGTACTGCAATAACGAAGTCTACAGATGGACCTCGGAGAACTATATGAAATTCAGTGCACACAAATTTCAATTACTCTGCTATGGAAAAGTTGAAGAAATAAAAACTTATTCACAGTAATAAAGCCAATTCTAATCACTCAATAGAGCGAGAAATTGAAGTGTTTGAATAGCTTTGGAGTGTAAATGTCAGAAAATCTCACCGTCGAAGATCACAAACACTGTTTCTATAATATCTGCTGGAAAATAGTAAGATGGATAATGTGAACCTTCAAAACTAGGGATGCCAAGCCGATGATGATTCTCTTTAAATCACCTGATCTCTCAAGGCTGGAGTACTGCTGTGCACTAACGGCCTCTTTCAAGGCAGGCGAAATTGCAGACCTGAATAATATACAGAGAACTTTCACTGAACGTATAAGTACAATAAAACACATCAACTGCTGGGAATTTTTGAAGTCCCTTACCCTTTATTCCTTGTTAAGAAGATACATCATAATCTACACCTGGAAAATAAGAGTCTTGGCAGCCAGCGCAATATCCCCCCCAATCAGCTGTGTCATGAATGCACTAAAAGATAACAGTGTCAGGGGCCCAAAATTGTTCAACTGCGTGCCAGCAGTCTTCGAGTGATGTCTCCAAGAGGGAACTGGAGAGACACGTAAAATCAGTACCTGACCAGCCGTGCTGTAGGGCGTGCCTTGGATTACACAAGAACATAAGAAAGAAGGAACACTGCAACGTGGTTGATCATACCCTGATTCAATGCAAGGCTTGGTCATGGACCGGGCCTCGGGCCGTTGACCCTCGTAATACTCTCCAGGTATATTCCATGATTAAATTATATTAAACTGTTACCTTGTTCCTAGCTATACATTAGTAAAGTTAAACTAAGCTATTGATATTATTTGAAGACTTTCTGGTACCTAATAGAGCTGGTAATAACGATGATGATCTCCACAGTCTGGTGAAGGAGTTATGGGCACATATTGGGTGAAGGGGTTATGGGCACATATTGGGTGAAGGGGTTATGGGCACATATTGGGTGAAGGGGTTATGGGCACATATTGGGTGAAGGGGTTATGGGCACATATTGGGTGACGGGGTTATGGGCACATATTGGGTGAAGGGGTTATGGGCACATATTGGGTGACGGGGTTATGGGCACATATTGGGTGACGGGGTTATGGGCACATATTGGGTGAAGGGGTTATGGGCACATATTGGGTGACGGGGTTATGGGCACATATTGGGTGACGGGGTTATGGGCACATATTGGGTGAAGGGGTTATGGGCACATATTGGGTGACGGGGTTATGGGCACATATTGGGTGACGGGGTTATGGGCACATATTGGGTGAAGGGGTTATGGGCACATATTGGGTGACGGGGTTATGGGCACATATTGGGTGACGGGGTTATGGGCACATATTGGGTGAAGGGGTTATGGGCACATATTGGGTGAAGGGGTTATGGGCACATATTGGGTGAAGGGGTTATGGGCACATATTGGGTGACGGGGTTATGGGCACATATTGGGTGAAGGGGTTATGGGCACATATTGGGTGAAGGGGTTATGGGCACATATTGGGTGACGGGGTTATGGGCACATATTGGGTGACGGGGTTATGGGCACATATTGGGTGAAGGGGTTATGGGCACATATTGGGTGAAGGGGTTATGGGCACATATTGGGTGACGGGGTTATGGGCACATATTGGGTGACGGGGTTATGGGCACATATTGGGTGACGGGGTTATGGGCACATATTGGGTGAAGGGGTTATGGGCACATATTGGGTGACGGGGTTATGGGCACATATTGGGTGAAGGGGTTATGGGCACATATTGGGTGAAGGGGTTATGGTCACATATTGGGTGAAGGGGTTATGGGCACATATTGGGTGACGGGGTTATGGGCACATATTGGGTGAAGGGGTTATGGGCACATATTGGGTGAAGGGGTTATGGGCACATATTGGGTGAAGGGGTTATGGGCACATATTGGGTGAAGGGGTTATGGGCACATATTGGGTGACGGGGTTATGGGCACATATTGGGTGAAGGGGTTATGGGCACATATTGGGTGAAGGGGTTATGGGCACATATTGGGTGAAGGGGTTATGGGCACATATTGGGTGAAGGGGTTATGGGCACATATTGGGTGAAGGGGTTATGGGCACATATTGGGTGAAGGGGTTATGGGCACATATTGGGTGAAGGGGTTATGGGCACATATTGGGTGAAGGGGTTATGGGCACATATTGGGTGAAGGGGTTATGGGCACATATTGGGTGAAGGGGTTATGGGCACATATTGGGTGAAGGGGTTATGGGCACATATTGGGTGAAGGGGTTATGGGCACATATTGGGTGAAGGGGTTATGGGCACATATTGGGTGAAGGGGTTATGGGCACATATTGGGTGAAGGGGTTATGGGCACATATTGGGTGAAGGGGTTATGGGCACATATTGGGTGAAGGGGTTATGGGCACATATTGGGTGAAGGGGTTATGGGCACATATTGGGTGAAGGGGTTATGGGCACATATTGGGTGAAGGGGTTATGGGCACATATTGGGTGACGGGGTTATGGGCACATATTGGGTGAAGGGGTTATGGGCACATATTGGGTGAAGGGGTTATGGGCACATATTGGGTGAAGGGGTTATGGGCACATATTGGGTGAAGGGGTTATGGGCACATATTGGGTGAAGGGGTTATGGGCACATATTGGGTGAAGGGGTTATGGGCACATATTGGGTGAAGGGGTTATGGGCACATATTGGGTGAAGGGGTTATGGGCACATATTGGGTGACGGGGTTATGGGCACATATTGGGTGAAGGGGTTATGGGCACATATTGGGTGAAGGGGTTATGGGCACATATTGGGTGAAGGGGTTATGGGCACATATTGGGTGAAGGGGTTATGGGCACATATTGGGTGAAGGGGTTATGGGCACATATTGGGTGAAGGGGTTATGGGCACATATTGGGTGAAGGGGTTATGGTCACATATTGAAGGGGTTATGCACATAACGGGGTTATGGGCACATATTGGGTGAAGGGGTTATGGGCACATATTGGGTGAAGGGGTTATGGGCACATATTGGGTGAAGGGGTTATGGGCACATATTGGGTGAAGGGGTTATGGGCACATATTGGGTGAAGGGGTTATGGGCACATATTGGGTGAAGGGGTTATGGGCACATATTGGGTGACGGGGTTATGGGCACATATTGGGTGAAGGGGTTATGGGCACATATTGGGTGAAGGGGTTATGGGCACATATTGGGTGAAGGGGTTATGGGCACATATTGGGTGAAGGGGTTATGGGCACATATTGGGTGAAGGGGTTATGGGCACATATTGGGTGAAGGGGTTATGGGCACATATTGGGTGAAGGGGTTATGGGCACATATTGGGTGAAGGGGTTATGGGCACATATTGGGTGAAGGGGTTATGGGCACATATTGGGTGAAGGGGTTATGGGCACATATTGGGTGAAGGGGTTATGGGCACATATTGGGTGACGGGGTTATGGGCACATATTGGGTGAAGGGGTTATGGGCACATATTGGGTGAAGGGGTTATGGGCACATATTGGGTGAAGGGGTTATGGGCACATATTGGGTGAAGGGGTTATGGGCACATATTGGGTGAAGGGGTTATGGGCACATATTGGGTGAAGGGGTTATGGGCACATATTGGGTGAAGGGGTTATGGGCACATATTGGGTGACGGGGTTATGGGCACATATTGGGTGAAGGGGTTATGGGCACATATTGGGTGAAGGGGTTATGGGCACATATTGGGTGACGGGGTTATGGGCACATATTGGGTGAAGGGGTTATGGGCACATATTGGGTGAAGGGGTTATGGGCACATATTGGGTGACGGGGTTATGGGCACATATTGGGTGACGGGGTTATGGGCACATATTGGGTGAAGGGGTTATGGGCACATATTGGGTGACGGGGTTATGGGCACATATTGGGTGACGGGGTTATGGGCACATATTGGGTGAAGGGGTTATGGGCACATATTGGGTGACGGGGTTATGGGCACATATTGGGTAATCCATTGGGAACTTGTAATCGTTTAAAGGTTAAGTACATGTACTTTTGAAAAATCATGTCTCAAAATAATTTGCTTGTTGGGCCCATATGAGTTTACAGAACTGCGCCAAGGGAGACGCGGGGGCATCAGCTCCCTAAATAAATGCAATCATAACAATAATGGTCCTTCAAAATAAGTCTCTTGGCCCCATCTTCCTTCTAACAAAATAATTGCCTCTCTGCTCTCCTCCTCAGGGCAAAAATTAATGTTAATAAATAAAGGGACTCGTTTTACTTTCACAGGTAAACTGTAAATCCGTAAGAGTCATACAGAGTCTGGGAAGTGAGAAGCACTTGTGTTTGATCTAAAACGAGACTAGCCCCAGTTACTGAGATCAAGAACTCTTCTCCATCATAAAGTCATCATCCTGTCTCCTTGAAGGCAACATTAATAACATTACACAAATACTGTTTAGTACATTATGTAGATCAGAATGAAAAAAAAAACATTGAATTACAATTTATTTTATTATCATTACAGTTTGTTTCACGAATTCGAAATAGCACGATTGTCAACAACCCACTAAACTGTTAGTGTTACAACTCATGGCTGGAGTTTTACGACTCACTCGCCATGGGTTCTAACCTCCACCAGTTCCATGCTCATAGCCTGGAACTCACTCGTCATGGGTTCTAACCCCCACCAGTTCCATGGTTTATTACAGTTTGTCATTGAAATGCTTCTCCCTGACAGCTTCCTGCACCAGATTTCTGCAGGAACAAGCGAAGGAATTAGGTGTCAAGTGTGAGGTGATAGAATATGTACCTGGGATCCCCGTTGTGTTGATGACACTGGCAGGACAAGACCCAAGTCTACCATCACTGCTGCTCAACTCTCACACTGATGTTGTTCCAGTGTTTCCTGTGAGTCAAATTATCCATTTATGGCTTCTGCAGCAGAGATAAACTTTTATCTTTCTTCTTCTATCATTATTCTTCATTATACTCACAACCATATTTTTTAACGGGTGGAGTGGTAAGTCAGTAGAAGGCCTCGGTCAGATGGCCAAAAGCTCCATCTGTGGGTCATCATATGTCTAAGACCCTCGTCAGGAAACTCTTGTCCTGTTTCCTGACAAAACTAACCTAACTTAACCTAACCTAACCTAATCTAACTTAAACTATCTTCGATTATTATTTAATGAGACTTTTTTATATATTTCAGAGGTTTTTACCACTTATTACCAGTTTTAATTCTTTAAAGAAAAATTTATCCCCCTTTGGTTCTGTTTTGTCTTTAGCTACAATTGAGAAGCCTTGATATCCTTGCTAAGATACTAGAAATTCCTTTTTTTTCAAGATCTTTTAAGTAGTTATACTTGGGTATCATATTTCTGACTATCAACAATGATGGACAGTTCCAGTATTTTCAACCTTTCATTCCAACTCAATGATTGTTAGTTTTGAGAACCATTTTGTCCACCAGTATTTAGTCTGAGTTAATATTCCTCTCTAATAATATTATTGTAATAATGTAATTGTTGTAATCTTTGTTTTCAACTATTAATTTTGCTACTGAAACTATTACACTTGTTAATTAACAGTTCTTCACTATTATAACTTAGTTAACAGAACATTGAAGACCAGTTAGTTAGTTTAGAAATTATTGAAGACATTACAGAGACACATACTGTGTCCAGTAACCGAACCAAACATTAGTGAAGACATTACAGAGACACATACTGTGTCCAGTAACTGAGACAAACATTAGTGAAGACATTACACAGAGAGTATCTGAGAGAGTTAGAGCAAAGGAAGGGGTAGCAGTAATGTTGAATGATCAGTTATGGAAGGAGAAAAGAGAATATGAATGTGTAAATTCAAGAATTATGTGGATTAAAGTAAAGGTTGGATGCGAGAAGTGGGTCATAATAAGCGTGTATGCACCTGGAGAAGAGAGGAATGCAGAGGAGAGAGAGAGATTTTGGGAGATGTTAAGTGAATGTATAGGAGCCTTTGAACCAAGTGAGAGAGTAATTGTAGTAGGGGACCTGAATGCTAAAGTAGGAGAAACTTTTAGAGAGGGTGTGGTAGGTAAGTTTGGGGTGCCAGGTGTAAATGATAATGGGAGCCCTTTGATTGAACTTTGTATAGAAAGGGGTTTAGTTATAGGTAATACATATTTTAAGAAAAAGAGGATAAATAAGTATACAAGATATGATGTAGGACGAAATGACAGTAGTTTGTTGGATTATGTATTGGTAGATAAAAGACTGTTGAGTAGACTTCAGGATGTACATGTTTATAGAGGGGCCACAGATATATCAGATCACTTTCTAGTTGTAGCTACACTGAGAGTAAAAGGTAGATGGGATACAAGGAGAATAGAAGTATCAGGGAAGAGAGAGGTGAAGGTTTATAAACTAAAAGAGGAGGCAGTTAGGGTAAGATATAAACAGCTATTGGAGGATAGATGGGCTAATGAGAGCATAGGCAATGGGGTCGAAGAGGTATGGGGTAGGTTTAAAAATGTAGTGTTAGAGTGTTCAGCAGAAGTTTGTGGTTACAGGAAAGTGGGTGCGGGAGGGAAGAGGAGCGATTGGTGGAATGATGATGTAAAGGGAGTGGTAAGGGAGAAAAAGTTAGCATATGAGAAGTTTTTAGAAAGTAGAAGTGATGCAAGGAGGGAAGAGTATATGGAGAAAAAGAGAGAGGTTAAGAGAGTGGTGAAGCAATGTAAAAAGAGAGCAAATGAGAGAGTGGGTGAGATGTTATCAACAAATTTTGTTGAAAATAAGAAAAAGTTTTGGAGTGAGATTAACAAGTTAAGAAAGCTTAGAGAACAAATGGATTTGTCAGTTAAAAATAGGAGAGGAGAGTTATTAAATGGAGAGTTAGAGGTATTGGGAAGATGGAGGGAATATTTTGAGGAATTGTTAAATGTTGATGAAGATAGGGAAGCTGTGATTTCGTGTATAGGACAAGGAGGAATAACATCTTGTAGGAGTGAGGAAGAGCCAGTTATGAGTGTGGGGGAAGTTCGTGAGGCAGTAGGTAAAATGAAAGGGGGTAAGGCAGCCGGGATTGATGGGATAAAGATAGAAATGTTAAAAGCAGGTGGGGATATAGTTTTGGAGTGGTTGGTGCAATTATTTAATAAATGTATGGAAGAGGGTAAGGTACCTAGGGATTGGCAGAGAGCATGCATAGTTCCTTTGTATAAAGGCAAAGGGGATAAAAGAGAGTGCAAAAATTATAGGGGGATAAGTCTGTTGAGTATACCTGGCAAAGTGTATGGTAGAGTTATTATTGAAAAAATTAAGAGTAAGACGGAGAATAGGATAGCAGATGAACAAGGAGGCTTTAGGAAAGGTAGGAGGTGTGTGGACCAGGTGTTTACAGTGAAACATATAAGTGAACAGTATTTAGATAAGGCTAAAGAGGTCTTTGTGGC